>NW_027510162.1:486804-732120 GCF_048772815.1 Callospermophilus lateralis
ACAAAAAAAAACAAAAACAAAAAAAACATGAAAATCTGGGATGGTACCAACACCATGGGAGGCTTAGAAGAAATCAGTGAGAAAGCAAATCCTTGGTGGCACTGCATGAGTTGCAAAGTCAAGTCTCACTTTAATAAAGAAATAATATGGGGCCATTTAGTTGTGGTTTTATGGTTTAAGTGAATTTAAATTGGATTTTGTTTTTGTCACATATAGCCAAATAGAGAAAAACAGTCAACTTAAAATGGCAATTACTGAAAGGAAAAAATATTTTTTTAAATGTTTTAATTAGTGCATTATAGCTATACATAATATTGGGGTTCATTTTTACATACTCATATAAGCATGGAATATAATTTGCTCCATTTCAGTCCCAAGTGCTGCTTCTTTCCCTTGCCTTCTCCCTCCCCTTGTCCTCCTTCTTCTATGGGTCTTCCTTCTATTTATTTATTTATTTTTTAAATTGGTGCTTTATAGATTCCATAAAGGTGGAATTCACTGTGGTATATTTATGTATGTACATAGCATATTTTTTTCAATTTCATTCTGCAGTTTCTCCCTTATCCTGTCCCTCCTCCTTCCCCTCAATCTCCTCCCTCACTGATCTCTCTATTTTTATGGGACCCCCCCAACTCCACCCCCCCCCCTGCTTATTTTGCTCTCTAACTTGCACATATAAGAGAAAACATTTGATCCTTGACTTTCTGAGTCTGGCTTATTTCACTTAGCATAATAGTCTCCAATTCCATTCATTTACCAGCAAATGCTATAATTTCATTCTTCTTTATGGCCAAGGAAAACTCCACTGAATCACTGTGTTCTTGATGGGATTTATGTCATTTGGTTAGTAATTAATGAATATTTGCTGAATCTAATGCTCATTTCCATCACTGTGTGGAATACCTTCTATATTTATTTCTATCCTACTCATTCTCAAAGCCTAGGGTAACCTCCCTAACTCCAAGGAGCATCATCCCTTTTTTTAAACGGACTTTTCCCTTCCTATTTGTTCATTGATTGTGTGAATCAGTCTATTTGATTTGTTTTTCTTTTCTTTCCTTTTCTCTCTTTATTTTTCTAGGTGGTACTTGAGGTTGAACGCAGGGGCCTTAACCATTGAGACACATCCCTAGACCTTTTTATTTTATTTTGAGACAGGTTCTCACGAAGTTGCTGAGGCTGGCCTCAGACGTGTAATCCTCCTGCCTCAACCTCCCAAGTTGCTGAGATTTATCTTATATTTTTATGTTAGTGCTTTGTTGTGTCTTTTCTTCCTTTGTATCTTTTCATGTGTTATTTCTTGAACTTTGGGATGCATATGAATCAAGTGGACTTGTTAAAGTGGCATATTCTCTCAGGTGCACATGTGGAGAAACAGCTAGGGGATTGGTGCCATGACTTGGAAAATGGGATTTGGGCAGGGCACCAATTGCATCTAGTACATATATTTCACCTTGTTTAACTGCCTTAGCAAGCTTGCAAGGCAAATTTATTATTGTTATCCTTATTTTTCAGATGAGGAAACTAAGGCATAGAAAAAACATGGCTAAAGTGGAGGAATTTTTCCAACCCAGGCATCCTGGTTCCCATTTTTAGAGAATTACAGGGGAAACATGCCTGATGATTCCAAAATCTCTTCTAACTCTTTATTTTATGATGTTAATCTAATTTAATTCATGAAATATGCGTTGATCACTGATATTGTATAGAGTTGTCTTACAGGAGTGTTTCACTGAAGGGCCCAAATTACATTATGTCTCTCTCTACTGGAGGCTTTGATTTTGAAAGCCCCCTGGGCCCATTTTGCCCAGCACTTCAAATTACATAATTGGCTATGCATACCTTTCTGGATTCAGTTTCAAACTGTTTGATGAGTTTGTTCTTAAATCATCTGTGTGAATTATCTGCTCATAAAATATGTCTTTTAATGAGGAAATGTGACAATGGATCTTCATTTAAATCAGTAATTAAGGGGTATTGTGAATAGGAACATTATCTCAGCTTTCAGCATTTTTTTCCCTTTTGAGCATTTTTATTCTCAAACAATAACTTGAAAGAAGATGATTAAAGATATTTCTTGATAAGTCCGGACAGTTAGTCTTCCCAGATTTTTAGTAAAAAGGGGAAATTATATAATGTTTTAAAAATGGGATATGGGGTGGACATTGCTGTAGTTTGGATGTGGTTTGAGTGTCCCCTTAGGGTCATGTGTTGAAATTTAATCGCCATTGTGAAGGCTGAAACCTTTTTTTTTTTTTTTTTTTGCTACTGGGGATTGAACCCAGTGCCACTTAACCACTGAGCCACATTTCCAGCCCTTTTTATTTTTTTTAAGACAAGGTCTTTCTAAGTTGCTTAGAGTCTCACTAGATTGCTAAAGCTGCCTTTGAACTGGCAATCCTCCTGCCTTAGCCTCCCGAGTAGCTGGGATTACAGCGTGCACCACCGTGCCCAGTTGGGCGGGGGTGGGGGTGGTGGTGGGGGTGGTGTTGAAACTTAATATGGTGTTTAAAGGTGAGGCCTATGGGAAGTGATTAGGATTAGATAAGGTTATTAGGGTGGAGTCCCCATGATTTAATCCTGGTGACTTTCTAAGAAGAGGATGATGTCAGACAAGGTATGCTCATACTTCCTGTTTCTTGGGACTGTCAGCAAGAAGGCCATCATTAGATGCAGCCTCTTGATCTTCAACCAGAACCATGAGCCAGAACAAACCTCTTTTCTTCAAGTCTGTTTCAAATATTTCATTATATTAATAACAAGCAGACTAATGCAAATATCCATTGGCAGTGATCTGAGGGGAGGGGGAAGATTGCTAGGTGAGTTGAGTTAGAGCCTAAGATTTTCAAAATGTTAATTTCATTTATTTTAAAAATAGATAACATATTACTCGGTCCAAAATTCAAAAGGGTATTATAGTAGTCTTTCCTACCTCATCCTGCAGGGACCCAGTTCCCTTTCCCAAAGGTGACTAGTGTTATTTGTTTCTTGATTATCTTTTCAGAAGTGTTTTGTGAATATTCAAGCAGATGCATATAAATATTTCCAAAAATTTTTGAAAATATATTGGTAAGGGTAGAAGCAAGGAAAAAAAAAAAACATGCTTTGTTTCCTAAGGCTATTGTAACAAATTACCACAAACTCTGTGGCTTATAAAAACAGAAATTTATACACTCTCTGTCCAAAATCAAGGTATCCACAGTGCCATATTTTCTCTGAAGGCTCTGGGGAAGAATCCTTCCCTGCCTTTCCTAATTTTTGGTGATTGCCAGCAATCCCAGCATTCCTTGCTGGTACACACATCACTCTGACATCTCCCTCTGTTATCATATGACATGCTTCTCGGGTGTCTCTGTGTCACAATTTCCTCTTCTTATAAGAATATCAAGCTGGGCATGGTGGTGCATGCCTGTAACCCAGTGGCTTGGGAGGCTGAGGCAGGAGGATCGAGAGTTCAAAGCCCGTCTCAGCAAAAGTGAGGATATAAGCAACTCAGTGAGACCCTGTCTCTAAATAAAATACAAAATAGGGCTGAGGATGTGGCTCCGTGGTCAAGGACCCCTGAGTTCAATCCCTGGTACAAAAAAAAAAAAAAAAAAAAAAAAAAAAGAAGACTTATAAGACAAGGATATTAGACACTGGATTAGGGTGACTTCATTTTTACTTGATTATATCTGCAAATACTCTATTTCCTAATAAGGTTATATTCAAAGGCAATGGAACTTAGAATTTGAGCATATCTTTTTTTTCTTATTCTTTTATTGTGGTGCTGGGGATCAAACCCAGGGCCTTATGCATGCAAGGTAAGCACTCTACCAACTGAGCTATATCCCCAGCCCCTTGAGCATATCTTTTTAACAGACACAATTATACCTACTTAAATCCATAACATTATAATTTCCAAACTTTAAGCAGGCTTCATAGAGAATTGCAGCTCAGTTTACCTCTGCAATGGAATGCCATCAAGAGTTCCTTTGTTTTAGAGAAAACACTCAAATGTGCCTTTCCTCTTTCATAGGCATGAAGCAAAGACACCCAGTGACATCAAGAAACCAAGGTATTTTTGAAGAAAATGAGAGAAGTTAGCTGTGTGTGAAAAGTGTATAAATCAGTGGAGCTTTTCTCCCAACATTTTTTTTTGTACCAGGCACTTCATCACTGAGCCACATAGCCACATCTCCAGCCCTTTTTATTTTATTTATTTTTACTTTTGAAATAGGATCTCTCTAAATTAATGAGGCTGGCCTCGAACTTGGAATCCTCCTGCCTCAGGCTCCCACATCCCTCGGATTACAGGTTTGCACCTGATTTTGATGAACATTTTTGACTCCTGCCCATGTAAGAAATACATCATGACCTAAAGCACAAATATTTGAATATATATGAATATATATATATATATATATATATATATATATATATATATATATGAAAAGATCTAACTGAAACAAAGGCTTGCTCCATGAAATAATACACACATTTATCATTTGCAATGAATTCTGATGTTTTCTATTATATTATTTTTCATTATTTTTTTTTCCTCAAGACCACTGATGGGTTGCCATTTGCAGTATGACAACACTTCTTGGTAATCTGCTTCTTCCCTGAGAAAGGGTTTATAGATTTTCACACCTGTACGCTCTTGCTTGTTCTCATGGAGGTGTTCGCAGATGGCAGGAATGAAGTGGGTGACTAATCTTCACCTCCCCAAGGAGGAGTGAACAGCCGTGAAAGGGAATTGAACCCTGTTGATGAACTTGGTTCAACATAGGTTGGACTGCTGCTAATGTTGAGCTGTTGTGTTCCAATATACTTGTATACAATATCCTGTATACAATATACAGGAGAATGGGGGCTGTCAATCATCTTGGCAAATCCTAAAACTGAACTGAAGATTGGGGGATGCATTTAAGGGAGAAAGAAATGACCCTGGGACCTCTGACTCCAGGGAGGAGAGACAGCTCAAGGACATTTTTATTGATATAGTGAAAAAGACAGGGAAATGAAGAGCATGGTTTACTCCTGAGGTGGCAAGGCCAGGGAGTTGGGCAGAAGTGCTCTTCAGGGACCAGCTGTTGCTCTGTTGTAGGTCATGTAACAGATGCTGTCGGTGTCCACCTAGATCCTGTTTTCGTGTCTGTGTTCCCATCCCTCAGCTGCTCTGAGTATTGCCAGTTTATAGCTCATAGCTGCCTCTTTCTTTGGAGAATGGCCTGTGGCAGAATGGGAGGTCACCTGCCCCATTCTCTTGAGTGACTGGGGCCCATAACTAATAGAGTAGTAGAAAATGCTGCCCTCCTTGCTTTCAATAAATGGAACAAACTCTTGCTTTGCCCCAGAGCAATTCATACTTCATATTTCTTCATGGAATCAGGCTGTAGCTGAGCTCCCAGGGAGAGCCCGTGATCTCCTGGCTCTTTCCCCTGCCCCAGGCTGTTTCCTTTACCCCTCTTGTGAGGGTTTTCCCCAGTAAATCACAAGTGCAAAATTGTCATACCCAAAGTAAAACAGTCATAACTTCTTCAATTTGTAGTTTTAGCCTCACTTTTTATTATTTTCTTTTTTTATTATCTTCTTCTTAGTACAGGTTGCAGCTGTACATTTTTCACTTTAGAAATTAAAGATGGTAATCAGAACCATGCTTCGGGCAAAGCAGTATTAGGGAATCAAGCAGGAATGCAAGGGGAGTGGGTGGGACCAGCCAGCAGAGTCAGCTGTGGCCTCATGGGTGGGGGGAAGGAATAGCCTGGAACAGGGAGGGGATCCAGTCAGCAGGGAACAAAACAAAGCAAAGGCATTTGTCAACAGGAGACAAAACAGAGTCTGGACTTCTACTGGCAAATAAGTTGGGACTTAAGTCTGTAAATTGAAGACCAGGAGCAAATGGATGCCATCTTTTTGGCATCGTCTCTTGGCATGTTGGCTTTCAATTGCTGCTGTAACAGATTGCTACAAACTTAGTGGCTAAAAGCCACACAGATTTATTAGAGTACTGGAGGTTAGAGTTGACAGTGGGTCTGTAGGCCTGCATTCCTTCTGGATGCTCCAGGGGGAGGATCCATATCCTTGGCTTTTCTCTCCTCTATAGAGGCTGTCTGTGTCTTTGGCTCATGATTCCTTCCTCTGTCTTCACTGCCAGCTGTATAGCATCTTCCCATTTCTCTCTGTTCCTCTACATCTATCATCACATCTCCTTCTGACTCTGACTCCTCTTGAATCCCTTTTGCAAGGATCCTTGTGAATACATTGGGCACACCCAGATAATCCATGATAATTTCCCCATCTCAATATCCTTACTTTAATAACATCTACAAAGTTCTTTTTGCTAAGTAAAGTTACATATTCACTGGTTCCTGATATTAGGTCATGGTATTTTTCTGGGGCATGGGGGTGAGGGTGGGGTGGGCATTACTTAGCTCATCACAGTTGAGAAAGCCTGGATACAAAACTTACACTTGCCTTTCTGCATATGGCTTCATGTCTAATGCCTGAGAATCAGTTTTCCTGAATTAATAATGACTCGATATCTAAACACTTGCCTTGCAATGCCATCTGTGCCTGCTCCTCCTCTTTTAACATGAATCAGTCCCTGCCAAGAATTGGAGCTGGACCAAGGTAGGCCAGGCCCACATTACTGAGACCATGGGTCTGTGTCACACAGGCCCAGAGTACAGGGACTGTGTGACATGGCTGTGTTCATCCACGGACAAGGCTTTCTTCTGAAATGATTGGACAAAAGCAGAACCATGAGTGCCATCTCCACTAGGTCTGTCCCACACTGACTCTTTTACTAGATCTTTTAGCACAAGTTACAGGACAAAATGACTCTTCTCTGGTCACACAGTGGCCACTCCTGGTTCTATCTTCTCTGGTTACTCAGTGTCTATCTGTATGCAGCCAATAATTCATAGCCACTAATGAAGCAAGGGGGGTAGAAAAAAATCACCATCAACCCAAATTCAACCTCATTCTCAATATCTCTCTCTTTTCTAATTCGTCCTGTATGATATCTCTTAACTATTTTTTCAACATCAAAATCAAGTTCAGGGCTCCAGATACAGTCTGTAGTTCATGAAAATGAATACTGAAGCTGTTGTTTAGTATGACCCAAAGATAAGTTGGCATATGCTTTCTTTCTGTTAAATAAAAATTCCTTTAAGGGCAGCAACTTATGATTAATGGCAGCCGAGGGAGGAATTGATGTCAGAGGCTACTGTCATTCGATATCAGTAATTTTTCCTTTGCATTCCTCAAATTACTGTCAAAGGTCACTGAGAGTGAATTTAGCTAGGCATTATTTTGTCCAGTAAATTGTATCTGGCTGAAAAATTTCCTGTTTTCTGTCAGTATATTGCTGTTCTGATATGAAAGAAATAATTTGACCTCTCGGCAAGGGCTGTGCAGTGTCTCCTGCCCCTCATACCCAAGTTTGTGCTTTGGAGTCCTTCCTCTCATTAATCTCCCTGGTCTTTCCTCTGTCTCTCTCCCTCTATCCTGTTTAGATTTTTCACCCACTATATTAGTTATGTTCTCCATTCTAGTGCTTCTTACCTGAACAGGAGCCTGCCTAGTCATTACATGGATGGTTTAGGAAGAGCTAAAGCTGGAAATGAAGACGGCTTTACTTTTAAGATACATACAGTATCTGGAAAAAAAATCATCTGAAAGTTTCAAGTTGCTTGCCATCTAATTTCTAAAACCTATTAGCTATTTCTCAGAATAACATTGGTTTGAGCCACATACCGCTTATGACAATTCATTATTGCTAATAATGAAGAAAAATATATTGATTAAAGACCAAAATCATGCACATTGTGGAGTCTCTTTTTACAATCCAAGATGTGGAACCGTGAACTTGATAAATTCTGGGCATCAATGACATGCTTCAGGAAACCAAGTGGGTGCTTCAAAGATATTTCTCCCGTCTTCAATCTTTCTTGCTAGCTGGCTGTAACAATTCTGTATAGGGTGAGAATATCCTTTCTTAATATGTTTCCTTCAATCCCCAAGAATATAAATGAGTTGATGATTAAGGCTATGGAGCATACAAGAGTCCATATCACTCTAATAGGTTTCTGAGATTTGAGCTATTTATTTTGCCAGCTCAATGTTTTTCCAATGCCAAGAAGAAATTTAGCAAGATTGGAAATCCTATGATATTCTTCACTCAGGCATTGCTGTGGAGAGGACTGAATAGAAATCCAATCTGCAGTCAACTTGTCTAAGTAATAATAATTCTTAAAAAATTTTAAAAAAGGAAACAAAAAGATACTTTACTTCAACAAGAAGCAATAATGTGCTGTTAGGGGAAATCTGCAAAATTACTTCAGAACTTGACTAAGTTATGTGACAAGCATTTTAAAAAGCATTAGACAAAGGATTTTACAGGTACATTTGAATTGATTAAACTTTTGCTTAGGACAGTAATAGGTATGAGACAAGTAGAAAATCCTTTCTCCATTGAGAGCCATTGATGCAAGGGAACCATACTGGCTGACAACTCACAAATACAAATGCAAGGTTACTAGTTTCTTTAAAATAACAATAACAACAAAACTGAGATAATAAGGCTATTACCCAATAGCTTTTTCAAAATTTAAAATATCTTATTATGAAAAATTTAAGCATACACAAAATCAGTGAGGATAGTGTAATAAACTTTCATACATCCATCACCAACATCAACAATAATCATTTGCCAATCTTTCAACTTCTTTAAAAAACAAGAAATACTTGCCAGTTATGGTGGCACATGCCTGGAATCCCAGCAACTTGGGAGCCTAAGGCAGGACAATAGCAAGTTCAAGGCCAGCCTCAGCAATTTAGTGAGCTCCCCAGCAGCTTAGCAAGACCCTGTCTCAAAATTTAAAAAATAAAAAATAAAAAGAACTGGGGATGTAGTTCAGTGGTAAAGTTCCCCTGGATTCAATCCCCCGTACCTAAAACAGAACAAAATAAGAACAACAAAAACTTGAGTCATGCTGGGTGTGGTGGCACACGCCTGTAATCCCAGTGGCTTGGGAGACTGAGGCAGGAGGATCGAGAGTTCAAAGCCAGCCTCAGTAATCTAGTGAGCCCCTAAGCAACTCAGTAAGACCCTGTCTCCAAATAAAATATAAAAAAGGGCTGGGGATGTGGCTTAGTGATGAAGTGCCCCTGGGTTCAATCCCCAGTACAAAAAAAAAAAAACCCAAACCAAACAAACAAACAAAAACCTTGAGTCTTAGCTTATGCTCTTCCTAGTCAATTTCTGGTATAGGTATTTCTTTCTTTTCTTTTTTTAAATTTCTTCTTTTTAATCGACATAATAATTATACATATTTATGGGGTACAGAGTGATAATTCAATACATGTATATATAATGTGTAATGATCAAATCAATAATTAGCATTTCTTTTCCCTATCAAACATTAATCATTTCTATGAGTTGGGAACTTTCATATTCTTTTCTCAATTTTGTTTTTGTTTGTTTGTTTTGGTGCTAAAGATCAAACCTGGGGTCTTGCACATGGGAGGAAAGTGTTCTACCGCTAAGCTACACCCCCAGTCCTTCTAATTATTTT
Organism: Callospermophilus lateralis; assembly: GCF_048772815.1. Taxonomy (NCBI): domain Eukaryota; kingdom Metazoa; phylum Chordata; class Mammalia; order Rodentia; family Sciuridae; genus Callospermophilus; species Callospermophilus lateralis. The sequence goes on from NW_027510162.1 coordinate 496,368, forward strand.
AAAATGTATCATAGATTGTTGTGGATAATAGTTACTGTGCTATAGAAGACCAGAATTAAGAGGCTAAGAGTGTAGCTCAGTGATATAGTACTTGCCTAGCATGAAACCCTGGGTCTGGTCCCCAACATCAAAACGAGTAAAAAAAAAACCAACATAACTAATTCCTCCAATGCCCCTTATGCAATCTCTTTCCATCTTCCTTAACTCCTATGCTTTCCAGTCTCTAGTGATCACTGTTCTACTCTATTCTTCTATGGAAGTACATTTTAGTCCCACAAATAAATGAGAACCAATGGCATTTATCTTTCTGTGCCTGGCTTATTTCATTTAACATAATGTTCTCCATTATGTTAATGTTAATGTTCTCCATTAGTTCTTCCATATTGCTGCAAATTACAAGACTTCATTCTTTTTATGGCTGAATAGTATTCCATTATGTATATACCACATTTTCCACATCCATTCATATATTGATGGACACTTTGGTTGAGTCCACATTTTGGTAATTGTGAATAGTGCTAAAATCTTGTGGGAGTGCAGTTGGGTGTGGTGGCACACACCTGTAATCCCAGGGGCTCTGGATGCTGAGGGAGGAGGATCATGAATTCAAAGCCAGCCTCACCAACTTAGCAAGACCCTGTTTCAAAATAATAGGTAAAAAGGGGTGGGGATGTAGCTCAGTGGTTAAGCAACCTTGGGTTCAATTTTTGGTATCAATAAAAGGCTGAGAGGCTGGGGTTGTGACTCAGTGATAGAGTACTCGCCTAGCACATGTGAGGCACTGAGTTCAAGCCTCAGTACCACATTAAATAAATAAATAAATAAAAGGTATAGTGTCCATCTATATAACCAAAAAAATTTTTTTTAAAGGTGGAATTTAGGCTGGGGTTGTGGCTCAGCAGTAGAGTGCTCACCTAGCATGCATGAGGCACTGGATTCTATCCTCAGAACCACATAAATGTAAAATAAAGATATTATGTCCACCTAAAACTAAAAAATAAATATATTTTTTAAAAAGGGTGGAATTTACATAATATAAAATTAATCGTTTTCTGAATGAATTAAAACTTTTAATTTCACCCTATTTTAAAAGTTTTATTCTGATAAAATATAATATTTACTACTTCAGTATTTTTAAAGTATACAATTCAGTAGCATTAAGTACATTCCCATGTCATGCAACCCTCATCACTATTTTTTCCTTATTTTTGTTGTATTAATTTTAAATTTTTATTTGTTCTTTTTGTTATACATGACAGTAGAGTGTATTTTGACATATGACACATACATGGAGTATAACTTCCCATTCTTGTGATTGTACATGATGTGGAGTTACACTGGTCGTGTGTTTGTATATGAACACACAAAAGTTATTTCTGATTCATTCTGTCTTTCCTATTTCCATTCCCTCTCCCTTCCCTTCATTCCCCTTTGTCTAATCCAAAGAATTTCTATTCCTTCCTCCTCCCCCCATTATTGTGTATTATCATTCACATATCAGAGAGAACATTTGGCCTTTGGTTTTTTGGGATTGGCTTATTTCACTTAGCATGATAATCTCCAGTTCCATCCATTTACTGGCAAATGCCATAATTCCATTCTTCTCTATGGCTGAGAGATATTCCATTGTGTATATGTACCATACTTTCTTTATTCATTCATCTGATGAAGGGTGGCATGGTCATTTCTATTCCTATGGACCTTAAGACACCTTAATTTCAGTAGACTTTTTTTCCCCTTCCAGTACTGGGGATTGAACCCAGCGCCTCACATATGCCAGGCAAGTCTACTACCACTGAGCTGCATCCCTAGTCCCTTTCTGAATTTTATTTGAGACAGGGCCTTTGCTAAATTGCCTGGCCTGGCCTCAAACTTGCAATTCTCCTGCCTCAATTTCAGTAGATTTTCTTACCTCTTTCTTTCCTGATAGGCTATTTAGCCATCTTCCCTTCTTTCCATTCTGCCATTTCCCCGTCTCTCCACTTCAAAATGCTTTCTTTATCTCAGAATTCTGCTCTATTTCTCTCATCCTCTTCCATTATTTTCTTTTGTTGCAGAGAAAGAAAGTTTTTCCTTATGAAGTTAGCCCTCCACCTGGGTATTTGGTTATGTCTGTCTTCTGTAGAATCTTGTGCTATTAATTTTCTGTCTTCCATTTTTTCTTTCTCAGAGGCCATTGCTCTTAATCATCTCAGGTATGAAAGAACAAAGTAGATCTTTTTGTCCCGGGCCAAGACTCATCTAGGGAAAATCACCTTTCGTGGATGGGATATTTATTGCTAGGTCATAGTAGACAATTACAACAAAGAAACCTCACAAGCAGGTGACAGAGATTTTGTGAGTAGCACCAATTTCTTTTCGTATAAAATCTTAAATAGAATAAAAAAGACTGTTAAAAAAAAAAGCCACAAACCCTTGTAACCCATGTCTTTCAGGATTCTGTACCTTTCAGTTATGGCCTTATAAGAAGAAACAGATCCTTCTTATTTGGGTGAAGAATAATCAAGAAGCATACTTACAGATTCGCATTAAAATGAAGAGATGACATTAGTGAACTCAATACCTAGCCCATGAATCAACACTTGACCATTCCACACACAACTGATTAGTGTTAGATTTAGGACTCAAACTCAGGTCTTTGACTCCCAGTTCAGTGTTATTACATCTCCAGTATCTATCATGTGGAGTAGCACACAGTAAGTATCCAGGGAATGGTTATTGAGATGATAAGTGAATCTATCACCAATATGTGGTTTGGATATAGATTGGGCAAAGGTGACGGTGAAATTGGTGTTCATTGAACTGGCTGCCCTTAACTGGCCTCCCAACCTTCTCTGCCCACCATCTTAGCTTAGCCCTTTTACTCATGACTCTCAGTCTTCAAAGAGAAGCATTAGTGGAGACCCCATTTCTTTTATAGCCTTGGATCTGTGTCTGAGGAAAACTGAAGTTCATTGTATTTATTCTCCAGCAATATATCTCAGCAATAATCAATAATCAAAGAAAACCCTTTGAAAAGTCCCTAAAGTAGAGAGGTAAGTTTTCTGAACACAAAAATGTTATGACATTCATTTTTCAACATCAATTAAATTGGCACTCATGTACATAGTACTTGACATTCATAACAGCATCTAGATCCAATTGTATTTGTTCCTTCATGATCTTTAATAGGTATTTTTGTTTGTTTTTAAAGTTCTTTTAAAATTATAGTTGTTAACATATTAATTGCCTACATTAATGGGTTTTGCTGTGACATTTACATGTATGCATATGTTGTGTTTTAATCATGTCTACCTTCCTCTCTGCCCCACTACCCTCTCCTCTTCCCACTTTCCCTTGGTTCCCTTCCCATTTCACAGGTGTGTTTTTCATGGAAATTGGTAATCAAATTTTAAATTGTCACTTCAGAACACATAAGATGCAGTAGTCATTCCTGTATTTAATGATACACCCCTAATGCTTTTAAAGGATAATAAGACTGAAAGGGAAGTGAATATTTTCTTCTTTTAACAATGCAGCTCATAATTAATTGATCACCATCTTCTATTAGATATTTTTGATCCTGCTAATTGAAAATGAGGCTATTTTCCTTAGCACAGAATAAAAGCAATATTCAACAGTGTAGTCTTTGTTCGCATAAGGACCAAATATTGTTCTTATACAACAGATATAGGAAAGATTAATATAAGAAAAGTTTAACCAATTGATTGATTGTGTGTGTGTGTGTGTGTGTGTGTGTGTGTGTGTGTGTGTGTTTGGTACTGGGGATCAAACCCAGGGCCTTGTGACCAATTGATATTTTTAATGATTTGCTCGCAGCACTGGTTATAGAAACCTCTTAATAGATTGATTTTCCCAGTAGCAGAAAAACTATTTTAGTGAGGTTGAAGAAGGGAAGGGGGGTCAGAAGACAGAATGACCTGTATCATCACCATCATAATACAAGCTTGATGCTTTCACATAATTACTAGTACTTCACAAAAAGTCCCACAAGGTATAATTTTCATTCTCTTTTAACAGAGAAAGACATCAGGACTACAAGATGTCAGGAAATTCATCCAATGTAAATGGTAAGATCAGGATTTTAATGCAGATGTTTGGATTCTAAATCCTATTCTAGCTCCAGCACTGTGCTGTATCTTTTTTAAAAAAATATTTTTTTAGTTGTAGTTGGACACAATACCTTTATTTTATTTATTTATTTTTATATGTTGCTGAGGATCGAACCCAGGGCCTTGCACGTGCTAGGCGAGTGTGAGTGCTCTACTGCTGTGAGCCACACAACCTCAGCCCTGACTGTGTTGTATCTTTTGGCTGCATAATCTGATTAATATCAAAAGATGTATTATTATGAGCAATGATAGAGTATAAATAGATGAGTAGACAAGTGCTCAGAATAGGTATAACTTGCCATCATGGCACTGGGGATGGTTTTTATACTTTTAGTTACATTAGAGACACAAGTTGACTAGATATTGGGAAGTAATATGTAATGAATGGTTTTGTTTTGGACAGTAGAAATTTCTTATAAGAGTGATTGCTACTGTGGAATGTAGTCACCCCTCAGTATCTGCAGGAGATTGACCCAGGACCCCTGTGGATCCACAAATGTTCAAGTGCCTTATATAAAATGGTATAGTATTATCACATAACCTACATATATTCTCCCCTATTCTTTAGATAATCTCTAGATTACTTTTAATACTTAATACAATGCAAAATGCTCTGTAAATAGTTCTTATACAAATTTCTTTAGGGAATAATGATTAGAAAAACTTCTGTATAGGTTTAGTATGGATATAATTTTTTGAAATATATTTCTGATCCACAGTTGGTTGAATCTGTGGGTATGCAACCCACAGGTTCAGAGAGCAAATTATGCTAAAGTAGATACTTTCAGAAACAAGGAATCTGCTGTTTTCCTCAATTTCTCTTTTCCTGCTGCATGTGTTTATCTGATTCGCAGCAGTAAAAAGTCTCACGCAAGAGCACAAGTTGCTCTGATGTCACAGAGACAGGATCTAGTGTGTTGAGGATGCTGCTAGGCCTTCCCTCTTTTATAAATTAATGTGGACATCACCATAGAGCATCAGAATGAAAATGTCTAAATCTGGGGTCATCAAACTTTGCTGCCAAGGGTCAGATAAATATTTTAGACTTTGTAGGTCACCTGGTCTCTCTTGCAACTTCTCAGCTTTGCTTTTGTAGTGTGTTCAAGTAGTCATGTGCTATACGAATGAGCAGGGCTCTGTTCCAATAAAACTCTATTTAGAGACATCGAAATTTAAATTTCATATAATTTTCAAATCTCATGAAATAGTCTTTGTCTTTTGATGTTTCTCCAACCATTTAAAAATGTAAACCAACAATGAACCCACCCACATTCATACAAACAAAACAACCCCATATCAAACAAACAAACAAATAAACAAAAACCACTCTTGACTCAGGCAGCACAAATACACCCAGCAGGCAGGATTTGGCTTGGGGCTATAGTTGGCACAACCCTGGCCTGGTACAGAAGGGGCAGTAAGGGATTTGTGCTGGATGGAGAAGACTCAGGGAGAGGAGGAGGACACCAGCACAAGAATGCACCTGATTTCAGGTTTAGAGGGGGACAGAGGAGACAGCTGTTCTTCTGAGTGGGTTGGCATCTCTTCCCAGCCAAGGGAATGAGTGATGCTGTTGCCCTGAGGAATTGTTGTTCTGAGCAGATTCACTGGAAATGACTCACAGGCTTGAACAAAGCTGGGGGAGATTTCCTGCCTTTTATTCATAGGCAGTAATCGGCCCACCTGTGTCTCTTAAATTAAGATTTCTAGAGCTCAGGCCTTAAGCCTCTTAACATGGTTTACTCTTACACCTTTTATCAGCATAGAAGAATAGCTGCTTTTCTCGTCTTTTCTTGTAAAACCTTGCTCCAAATATACAAGGTACTTTAGCCACATGATGTTTTCAAGGCTATTTCAGGGCTTATGATCACAGTGACACAAAAGAAATAATTGTCATTATAGATTAAAAATGTGATAGAAAAATTAAATGCTGTCCTTTTGAGTGTTGTGGGCAGCATTAGACAAGACATACCTGGATTGCAGTTTTAGAAATATGATTTGAATTTCTTGTCTGCCTTCCTCCTTACTCTTTAGTTTTAATTTTTTATTAGAGCTTTATCAGTCTATGAGATTTTTGATATATCAGTCTATGAGATTTAACAAATGTGTGTGACCCATGTTACATCTGAGAGTTACATAGCTACTATGACAAACAAGATCCGGAACATTTCTTCCAATCCAAAATGTTTCCTGATGCCCTTTACTAATTGTCTTCTCCCTTAACCTCAGCCTCTGGTGAACACTGATCTGGTTTCTGTTTCTTTAGCTTTGCCTTTTTTTGGAATGTCATGTAAACAGGATCAGGCAGGACATAGCCTTTTTGATTTGGTTTCTTCCATGTAGCATAATATGTTTGAGATTCATCCATTTTGTTGTGTGTTTCAGTACTTCCATTTATTGCCAAGTAGTATTTTTTGTGTGGCTCTACCACGGTTTGTTTATCTATTCTGCAGTGGAGGATTTTTTGGATTGTTTCCAGCTTTAGGTGTTTTGTGAATAAGGCTGATATGAACATTCACTACAGGTTTTTATTTGCACAGAAGTTTATATTGCCTTGGGTAAATCCCTAGAAGTGGAGAAGTGACATTACTGAGTTGTGTATTAAGTATATGTTTAACTTTGTAAGAAACCCCCAGACCATTTCCCATGGAATTTTGCATCCCCAAACAAAGTATGAGAGTTCTAGTTCTGTCCTCTTGCTAGTGCTTGGTAGTGTTGAGTTTTGTTTTTGTTTTTTAATTTTGGCCATTCTAATAGGTGCAGAGCAGTATCTCATTGTGGTTTCAATTTGCATATTCAACCGGGGAATAACACTGAGTATCTTTTCATATGCTTATTTGTCACGAATTAATCTTCTTTGGTCAAGTGTGTTTTCAAATTTTTTTCCATTTTTTATTGGGTTATTTGTTTTCTTACATTTGAGTTTTGAGAGTTTTTGAAATTTATATTCTTCCTATGAATCTTTTATCAGTTATGTACTTTGCAAATATTTTCTCTCAGTTTGAGGCTTATTTTTTCATTTCTTAACAATGTCTTTGCAGAGCAAAACAACTTAATTTTGGTGAATTGCAATGATACTTCAGTAGCAGGGAGCACACAGAGTGCTCAAATCTTGGTTTCAAATTACCATTCTCCAGTAAAAGGAATCAGGACTCCTTGGAAGAATGACTGATTTCAGGACCGGGCCATGGAAAAAACAAGAAGAGCCTGAAACATGCTGTGGTGTCAGAAAGTAAAAATGCGGAAAATTATGGAGACAAGTTGAAAGGATACAAAGAGCTAACTTGGAGGAGCTCTTGATGGTTGAACATGGCACAATATGAGAAACCAAACAAATAATCTTAGTAATGGAATAAGATCAATAGAATAAGATAAATAACTATGAGTCCATACTGATATAAATAAATAATTGAATAAAATAATAAGCAGGGGAAAGAAGGAAAGTTTCTTTGCATATTAAATTAACCTTTTATTGGTATATGATAAATGTACAGTAGATTTTATTGTGGCATATTCGTACATGCATATACCATAATTTGATCAATTTCACTTCCCGATGCTTCTTCTTACCCTCCCGTCTCCTTCCCTGTTCCCCTTGTTGTACTACAATACTCTCCCTTCTACGTTTGTGATGTCCTTTTCTATCTTTTCTTTTCCCCTCTGACTTCCACATAGGAAAGAAAACATTTGATCCTTGACTTTGAGAGTCTGACTTATTTCGCCTTACATGATACTCTCTAGTTCCATCCATTTTCCTGCAAATGACATAATTTTGTTCTTTATGGCTGAATGAAACTCCATCATGTATATATATACCATATTTCCTTTATCCATTTATCCACTGATGGACATCTAGACTGATTCCATGGCTTGGCTATTGTGAATTGTGCTGTAATAAACATGGTCATGCATGCATCTCTAAAGTATGCTGCCTTTAATTCTTTTGGATAAATAATGAGGAATGGTATGGCTGGGTCATATGGTAGTTCTGTTTTTAGTCCTTTGAGGAACCTCCATGCTGATTTCCATATCGGCTATACTAATTGACATTCCCATCAAGAGTGTGTAAGAGCTCTTTATCTTCACATCCTTGCCAGTATTTGATGTTATTTGTATTCTTGATGATTACCATTCTGATTGGGGTGAGATGGGATCTCAGTGTAATTTTGATTTGTATTTCCCTAATTGCTAAAGATGCTGAATATTTTTTCATATAATTATGGGCTATTTGTACTTTTTGTATTTTTCCCCTTTTCTTTTTTATTTAATTACTGTATTATAATTATACACAACAGTGGAATTCATTGTGTACTTCTTCTTTTGAGATGTGTCTGTTCAGTTCATTTGCCTATTTATTGAATGGGCGCTTTATTTATTTTTGTGCTACTAGGGATTGAACCCAGGGCTACATCCTCAGCCCTTTTTCATTTTTTATTTTGAGACAGGGTCTCACTCAGTTGTTGAGGATGGCCTCAAACTTGTGATCTTCTTGCCTCAGCCGCCCAAGTTGAGTTTTAAAAAATTATATTCTGGATATTAGTCCTCTGGCAGAAGAGTAGCTGGCAAAGATTTTCTCCCATTTTGCGGGTTCTCACTTCACATTCTTAATCATTTCCTTTGATGTGCCAAGGCTTTTTAATTCGAAATCATCCCATTTATTGACTCTTGTTATTATTTCCTGAGCTAAAGGAGTCCTATTCAAGAAGTTGTTCCCTGAATCTATATGCTGAAGTATTTCCTCTATGTTTTCTTTTAGGAGTTGCATAGTGTCTGGTTTAATTCCTAGGTCTTTGATCCATTTTGAGTTGACTTTTGTGCAGGATGAGAGATAGGAATCTAATCTTATTCTTCTACATATGGATAACTAATTTTCCCAGCACCATTTGTTAAAGAGCCTCTCTTTTTTCCAACATATGTTTTGGCACTTTTGTCAAGGATCAGATGACTTTATCCGCATGGATGGGTTGCTGTGTCTTCTGTTCTATTCCATTGGTCTACATGTCTGTTTTTATGCCACTATCATGCTGTTTTGTTACTATGTCTGTAGTATAATTTGAAAACGGATATTGTCATGCCTTTAGCATTGTTCACTTTGCTTAGGATTTCTTTGGCTATTCTTGGTCTTTTGTTCTTCCACATGAATTTTAGAACTTTTTTTTTCTAGTTATGTAAAGAATGTCATTGGGCCGGGTGTGGTGGTGCATGTCTGTAATCCCAGCAACTCAGGAGGCTGAGGCAGGAGGATCACAGGTTCAAAGCCAGCCTCAGCAAGGGCAAGGTGCTAAGCAACTCAGTGAGATCCTGTCTCTAAGCAAAATACAAAAAAGGGCTGGGGATGTGGCTCAGTGGTTGAGTGCCCCTGAGTTCAATCCCTGGTACCAAAAAAGAAAATGTCATTGGTATTTTGATGGAATTGCATTGAATCTGTAGATCACTTTTCATAATATGGCCATTTTAACTATTTTAATTCTGCCTGTCCACAAACATGGGAGACCTTTCCTTCTTGTAGTGTCTTTAATTTTTTTTTTTTTTTTAGTGTTCTTGAAGGGATCTTTCATTCCTAGGTATTTTATTTTACTGGAGCTTTTGTGAATCAAATTATTTTCCTGATTTCTTTCTCAGTGAGTTCATTATTGGTGTACAGAAAAACAATTGATTTTTGTATGCTCATTTTGTTACCTGCCACTTTGCTGAATTTGTTTTTCAGTTCTAGAAGTTTCTGGTGGAGTCTTCAGGGTATTCTTGGATAGGATCATGTCATCTAAATAGGGGTAATGTGACTTATTCCTTTCCTATTTGTAACCCTTTAATTTCCTTCTCTTGCCTAATTGCTCTGGCTAGTGTTACAAGAACTATATTGAATAGGAGTGGTGAGAGTGGACATCCTTGTCTTGTTCCTTATTTTAGAGGAAATGCTGCCTTAGCTTTCGCACATACATCCTTTATGATGTTGAGGCAAGTTTCTTCTATCCCTAGTTTCTTCAGGGTTTTTATCATGAAAGGGTGTTGGATTTTGTAGAAGGCATTTTCTCCATCTATTGAGATGATTATGTGATTTTTTTTATCCTTGATTGTATTTATGTGGTGTATCATGTTTATTAACTTGCATATGTTAAACCATCTTAGCATCTCTGGAATGAAACCAACTTAATATGGTGTATGATCTTTTTAATATCTTGTTGGATATGATACAAAAATATTTTATCAAGGATTTTCACATCTTTGTTCATCTACGATGTTGGTCTGTAATTTTCTTTCCTTGATGTGTCCTATTTGGTTTTGGTATCAAGGTGATACTGGCTTTGTACTGTAAGGGTCCGATGAAGCGTCGGAGGAAGAGACCACCAAGAGACTGACTTTATGCAATAAGCAGGAGGGAGTTTATTGAGGATCCAATTCAGCGCGCTGAGGCTCCAGGCAGGCTCGCTCAGGAAGGGAGAGCAGCCCAGAGCCAGAGCAGAGGTCAAGCAGAGTTTAAGTACACTTTTTGGGGAGGGTGGGGGCTTTGCATACATCAGAACAAATCATCATGAGGCGCGGGAAAATTGAACAACAACTCTGAGACATGATTAGTACATTCATTGGCGGGAACAGATTGGATGGGGGTGATTGGTCATTCCTAAATGGGGTACACATTCAAACTGATTGGTTTAGGTCCTGCAATGCCTACGTGCCAGGCTTCACAGAGTCCCAGGTTATTAGAGTCGGTGGAAATATTTACTGAGCAGTTTGGGTATTGTCTTAACAGCTACAGGAATTACAGGTTTTGGGGGTAGCAGGGGAACTTAACAATACTTGGTCTTTTACTCTTTAACCCAAGCCTTGTAGCTTAGAAGCTTTACAATGCCCGGTCTTTTACACTTTAACTCAGGCTTTGCAGTTTAGAAACAGCTTAGAAATTTTACCCTTACAGTACAATGAGCTTGGAAGTGTTTCTTCCCATTATATTTCAGGGAATAATTTGAGGAGCATCAGTGTTAATTATTCTTTAAATATTTGGTAAAATTCAGTCCTGTGCTTTTCCTTACTGGGAGGATTTTTTATTACTGCTTCAATGTTATTGCTTGTTATTGGTCTGTTTAGGTCTTTTATATCCACTTGATTCAAATATGGTGAGTCATTTTTGTCTACAAATGTATCCATTTCTTGTAGATTTTTCTAATTTATTGGAATATAAGTTTTCAAAATAGTCCCTAATGGGTTGGGATGTAGCTCAGTGGCAAAGTGTCTGCTTTGCATTTGCAAAGCCCTGGGTTCCACCCCCAGTTCCAAAAAAAAAAAAAAAAGAACTTCACTAATAATAATAATAAGATTAAAAACAAACAAAATAGTCCCTAATGATCCTCTGGATTTCAGTGGTATCAGTTGTAATATACCCCTTTTCATCTCTAACTTTATCAATTTGGATCTTCTCTCTCTTCCTTTTAGTTTGCTAAGGGGTTATCAATTTTGTTTATGTTTTCAAAGAAACAATTCTGTTTCATTTATCCTTTTGTGTTTATTAAATTTTCATTTCATTAATTTCAGCCCTGATTTTATTATTTCTATCTTTCTATTGGTTTGGGGATTAGTTTGCTCTTATTTTTTTAAGACCTTGAGATGCATCATTAGGTTAATTTTTTGAGATCTTTCTGATTTTAGCTTTTTTTTTTTTTAATAGGTAGGCATTTTTTTTTTTTTTTTTTTTGTGCTATGGATTGAACCCAGGACACATGCTAGGCAAGCGCTCTACCACTGAGTCACAACCCCAGCTGCCCCCCCCTCCTCCTCCTTCTTCTTCTTCTTTTTCTTCATTTTTGGTAGTGGGGATTGAACCCAGGAGCATTTTACCACTGATCTATAGCCCTAACCCTTTTTATACTTTATTTTTTTATTTTTTTGGTGCTGGGGATTGAACCCAGGGCCTTGTGCATGCGAGGCAAGCACTCTACCAACTGAGCTATATCCCCAGCCCTATATACTTTATTTTGAGTTAGGGTCTTGCTAAGTTGCTCAGGGTCTCACTAATTTGCTGAGGCTGGTCTCTTACTTGCCATTCTCCTGCCTTAGCCTCCCAAATCACTGGAATTACAGGTGTGTACCACTATGCCCAGCTTCTCCTGATTTTTTTCTTTTGCAGTACTGGAGATTGAACCCAGGGGGCTCTACCACTGAACCACATCACCAGATTTTTATTTAATCTTTATTTTGAGACTGTCTTGCTAAGTTGCTGAGGCTTTGAGTACTGCTCTGAGAATAAAGAATAACCACTTTTTGTGAAGGCTTTTATAGGGCTCAGCCTTCTGCTGATGATGTGTTCCGGGATATCAGAATAAATCTGATCATGGTGAACTGTAGGCTGTATTTCCTGGTGGGTTTTGTAGTATAGTTTCCCTGATAATTCTTTGCTGATGTTAAGTGTACTTTAACAAAATGTATGCTGTGGAAGAACCTGAGGATCCTAGTTTCTCTGTAGGTGTCACAAAAGTGGGGTCCTTCTAGTGGATCAGGCAACTGTGTTGTAGACAGCACAGTATAGCGGGTATGTTTTCTGTGATTACTCCTCTAGTCTTGTCAACACCATATGTTGTAAACAGGTATGGAAGGGACCTATGTTGAGGCCCCTCTAGATGTGGTGTCCACAGGCTTTATGTTGTTCCTCTCTGCTGTAACTGTAGGAACAGACATCCAGAAGCAGGTCTTTAGGTCCCCCTGGCAGTGCCTACTTGGGGTATAGTTATGTATTTCCTGTATTCTTTGTGTTCAGGTATTCACTGAAGTTAGACGGGTTCAGTTGTGTGTGGAGCAACACATGTTAGCAGGGTTGGGAGTGTAGCTCCATAGCAGAGCATCTACCCTGCTGCAGTCTGGCTGGGCACAAATCACAGAGCCGCCACAAAGCACTTGTATGTTCAAACAGGAAACTTTATTGCCTGAACTCCAACAGCACTCCATGCCCACTCCCCGGGAACTCTCCTGAATGCCACCGCCACCCAGGTGGCCCCCAGGAACACCACACACCCACGGGAACTCCCTCCACCAGGCTGCGTGTGCACTCACTCTCGGAACCCCTCAAGAACTCCCCAGGAACTCCAAAGTAGCGGCGCCAGAGGCAGCAAGAGCCGGCCTATACCGGACTGTAAAGGTCTAATATACAATTGAATCAATCCAGCATTATCTTAATGGCTCACCTCTCAACCATTACTTCTGGCAAAATGCCAGGGGCCATTCCGACTCAGCTGTGGCTCTCAACACTACCCCATAAAGTCAAAGTCTTTTATTGGGTCGCCAGCACCTTGTACAAAGAAGAAAATGAATACCAAATGCAACAATAAACAGCAGTGAACCAAATACATCATGAAAGTACCAACTGTATGGGGCTATGGCTAGGGCTCAGCAGTAGCGCACTTGCCTTGCATAGGTGAGGCACTGGGTTCGATTTTCAGCACCATGCATAAATAAAGATCTATTAACAACTAAGGGAAAAATATTTTAAAAAGAAAGAAAAAAAGAAAGAAAGAACCAACTGTGACATCCACAACAGTAACAACAACAACAATAGGAATGGTGGGAGCAGAAATTAACAAAAGCAACAAAAACAAGTAGCAGTAGATCAGATAGAGCATTAAAGTAAAACCCAGATATTAACTATAACATCTAACAACCATAACAATGATAGGGGCAGAAATTATATAAACTGAAGTTATAAAAAATAGCAAAATGCAGTTAATGATGAGAGCAGAAAATGGGAAGAGGAAGGCAAAAGAACAATTAGAATATTCAAAAAGTGAAAAGAGAAAAAGCAGAAGAAAGAAACAAAACCTTGGGCTGGGGATACAGCTGGACTAGTAGAGAGCTTGTCTCACATGCACAAGGCCCTGGGTTCAATCACCAGCACCACAAAAAAAAAAAAAAAAAAAGAGCCAGCACTGCAGGCCACAGAATCTCTGGGACAACTTTTCAACTCTTTGATATTATAGGATGAAAACAGTCATACATAACATATTTGTCCCACTAGCTGTTATTTGCCAAACTTTTGCCTGTGGGACAGGGATTAAGACAGGAAATACTAAGAGGTTCTAATGACACTATGCAGAAAACCAAAATATATCACCCCAAAATAGAAAGGATTGTTGATTTAAAGGCAATGAAGAAGAAGCAGGTTCAGGCAAAGATCTCTGCTCTGCCTGTTTTGGTCTTAAAGCAGGACAATGATTTACAAACACAGAAGCTATCTTGCCACCTCTATCAGAGAGAACAAGTTAACCTCTGAAGACAGCTCTAGACTTCTACTGAATTAGAGGTAGTGCCAGAGGAATCTACACTAATGAGCTTCATTAACTAGCCTTTATCTACCAGTCATTTGCCTTCCCCCAAGTTTCTCACCCTAGGCTCAAAAGTTCTTTTCCTTTGTCTTGTCACTTCTGTAAAAATTTACCGTGCTTTGTTCAAGATGCCATATGGAAAATCACCAATTTGGCAAACACTACAGTAATGATTATTTCAGTCAAGGATTATTAATGGATGTTAAAATTAGTGGGTGAACGTTTAAGCAAAACTAAGATATTTGCACAGCTTAAGCATATCTCCCCCAATATATTTAATGACCACTGAAAAGGGCACAGTACCTATTCCATGGTTTCCCTGCCCCAAATGCATAACCTGAATTTAATCACAAAGAGTCATTATTCAGACTCAAATTGAAGGAATGTTGTGTAACTGGCCAGTACTTTTCACAGGTGCTAAAGTCATGAAAGACAAAGATTGACAGCTGGTGTAGATTGTAAGAAATGAAGGAGTCTCTGCAAGTCAATGTCATGTGGGATCCTAGAATGGGATTCCAGCCCAGAAAAAGGACAATGATGATATGATAATGAAATCTGAACAAAGCTTAGTTAATAGTATTTTACTAATGTTAATACATTACTTTTGAAAAATCAACCATGTTAAGTAAAATGTAAAATTAGAAGAAGCTGGGTGAAAGGTATATGGGAACTCTGCAGGATCTTTGTAACTTCCTGTACATCTAAGATTATTTAAAATATAACATTTCAAGAAAAGGGAAAATAAGTCCCCCCCCCCACCAAAATGCTACAGATTAGGGAAAGGAACTAGTCCTTATGATATACCTTGTTTCATAGATTTGACTTTATAATCATGTACATTTTTTTCATACCTCTAAACAAAATTCAATTTACAACATATTTCCTAGTAATCAAAACACCAAATAAAACAAAGTTAAGTATATAGTTAGTTAATGGCAAAAGCACAGAGAGAAGAAATGACTTTAAACCACAGTAGCTTAACTGTATACTTCTAGTGAAATAGACCCTATGAACAAAAAGAAAAAAAAAAAAACTGAAAAATTCAGTTGTATCTTGTGGGTCAGAGCTGGGTCTATGGCAGGCAACCCTCAGTCACAAGGGAATATGGAAAAGCATTTGACTTTCCACTCTTCTGTAGTATAAGGGAACAGGAAAGGATGGGGCTGGAAATGGCTGTGGGGCAGCTCTTCAGCAGTGCCAGCCATTGAAATCTACTTGAGCCACCTCCTCTCTGTTTCTGCTCACCTTGGATTAGAGTAGGTGAAATCTTTTCCAGTAGCTGATAAAGTAGTGATGGCAGCAATCCTTCAGCATGAAGTATTCTGTCACCTTACTGAGGTTGTAGTAGCTGTCATGACTAAGTCAGGCGGCAAATCTGGAACCATCTCTTCTCTCTGTGACCAATGGAGGAGAACTTCTGAGTTTATTATGAACGGTTAGTAAGCTGTCATCTCCAGGCTAACAGTGCAATATTACTTCTATCACTTATTTTTATACTGAAGGAAATAGTAACCATGCTTAGAGACTTTTGCATTTCATAACAAGGCTTGTGACTTTAAAAGAGTAACGGAAGCCTAAAGTCTGGAAAGCATGATGTGTAAATTCAGTCATCATTATGTAAATGCATATGCATGTAATAAATCCAAAGATGGCTGACTATATTTTAGAAATATTATAGACCAATTATTTTGACATCTTGCAGGAAGTGGATGAATTGTGAAATACATATTATAGTGTATAGAGTAGCTTGTTAACAAGATGTCTTTTGCCAGGAAATATTTCATCAGAGAAATCATCCATCAGCGTGTTTCCAGCTTTGTTGTCTTCCCTTGACTTCACAAGCACATTCTGTAGCAGGCCAAAACAAAGAGGAAGCATCCATCGTGTGTTTGGTTGAAGCTTGTGATAGTTTGATAAACATTGCTTCATTTGATATTTATAATAGTGTGGGAAATACTTGAACCATGGCACATACTCCCATTTTATAGATTAGCAGACAAAGGCTCTGAGAGTTCCAATGATTTGTGCAAAGTCAGTTGGGAAGTAAAACTGGACTAGAACCCTATATCCATTTAGTGTCATTTGCACTTCTTTCACTTTCATCACTTTTCAGTGTTACTTTTGGTCTAATTCAGCACCCTCCCATGAATGACCAGGAGCACATGAGGGCTCCAAGATTACTGATAACATGTCAAAAGACAGAGGGTAATGCTAAAGGTAAAGGTGCCTGGGTGAAGAAATTTTAAGTGGGTAAAAATAAAATCTGCCGGCCTGGGGATGTAGCTCAGTTGGTAGAGTGCTTGCCTTGCATGCACAAGGCCCTGGGTTCGATCCCCAGCACCAAAAATAAGTAAATAAATAAATAAAATAAAATCTGCCAAGTCTTCTGCTATCACTGCCAATGCTTCTCCAGGTGACTGGGGACAATGTTTCTTTTCAGAAATACATGTTGATGGCAAAGTGTCAGAGTGTCAATGTTGTGAGAACATAAGGAGATTACTGATTTTTTGGATGACATAAGACAAATCCCTTCACTTGTTTTGGTCTCAGAGTGGATTATTTCTCAGGCTCATACATAGTTCTTATAGTCCATAATTCCTTGCTTGGACTTGCAGTGTAGATGAGAAAATTCTAACCAAGGGATTGTTAAGAGGTCAGCTATTTCTACTGTAGATTTCTTCCTGGATGTAGGGACCTCACCTATAGAGTTCAAGGACTGATAGAGAATTCTCAGTCCCTATTAGTAACTGGAAAGTGTAGAACTGCTAAATGAAGATAATAGCCTTGTGTTATGGTTTGTATATGAGGTGCCCCCCAAAAATTCACGTGTGAGAGTACGAGAGGGTTCAGAGGGAAATGTTTAGGTTGTGAGAGCCTTTACCCAAACAGTGAATTAATCTCTGATGGAATTAACTGAGTGGTATATTGGAGGCTGGGGGTGGTGTGGCTGGAGGAGATGGGTATTGGGGGTATGGCTTTAGGGTATCTGGCAGGTAGAGTCTCACTTTCTACTTTTTTATCATCATGTGAGCTGCTTCCCTCTGCCACACACTCTGCCATAATAGTCAGCCTCACCTTGAGCTGTGAGGAATGGAAGTGGCTGCTTATGGACTAAGACCTCTGAAACTGTGAGCCCTCAAATAAACTTTTCCTCCTGTACTGTTGTTCTGGTCAGGTCCTTTAGTCACAGCAGCAAAAAAGCTGACTAAAACATCTTTCTAGGAATTTTAAATGATGCACTTAGTGTTTTCTTGGTGGCCTTTCGGAGGCATCATGGATCCTTATTTATAAGCATAAGGAATGACATGGCACAATCTGCTACTGAAGGGCAAAGTTGGGTGGACAGGAAAGCAATATGCTGCTAGATGTAGATGCCTGGTGGCAAGTGGTTCTCAATTTTGGCCATATAGAAGAATCATTGTGGGGGTCAGTTTAAAGTTTATTTGTAATTGAGAATTTGTGTGTGTGTGTGTGGTACTGGGATCAAACCCAGGGCCTTGGATGTGCTGGGCAAGTGCTCTACCACTGAGCAACAACCTCAGCTGTGTAATTGAAGTTTAAAACACACACACACACACACACACACACACACACAGGGCAAAATGTTAAGTGCAAACAATAAAGTTTTACATCTGCATCCACCTCAGTTATGTTACCCTTGTCAAGATATAGATCATTCTTAGCACCCAGAAGAGTATCTCCCATGCAGTGCCCTCTCTAAGGATTATCACTGATCTCACCTGTCACCCTAGAAGAGTTCTGCCTGTTTTTGAATTTCATATAAGTTGAATCATAGAGTAGGTATTCTTTTATCTGGTTATTTTCATTCAAAACACCAGATTCATCCATGCTGCTACATATTCATTGCTGTGTAGTATTCCATGGCATGAATTGACTACATTTTATTTTCCCATTCTATTGCAGATGGACATTTAATTTGTTTCTCATTTTTGTGTTACTGTGAATAAAACTGCTGGTTCCTGTGCATGTCTTGGAACTGGGATTTAGACTCCTTGCATTCTGATTTCAGAGATGGAACTCTAACCACAAATCATGCCACCAGAAGTTTTGAGAGTCATATATGACCTAGAACACAAAAAGCACATTATAGACCTTTCTAAGTTACAGGTCTCCTGGAAAGAAAAATGCCAGATACTGGTGTTGTCTTAAATAATATATCAACAAAGGATGGCTGCAGGACCAAACTTGCCCTTTATATCTCCTTGAAGTATGGCCAGTTAACTTGATGATATCTGAGAAAAGGAGAAGAAAGCAAAAAGAGCAGAAAAAGCAATTGGTAAGTTATGATTTTCTTTTTTCCATTCTACATAGATGATTTTGTCAACAACTAGAACTAAACCCCTAAATGGGAACAACTCCAGAATTTTTATGGAGAATAATTCTTCTGAGCATCTTCAACTACTTACTTGATCCCTCCCCTTGGATGGCTTACAGGAGCCTCAAATAATTGTAGGAGAAGAACCAATTCCATAGTTTCTTAGTTAGAAGGGTCTCCTTTAACAGAACAGAGATTACCCCAGGAATAAAACCAACAGAAGTTTATTATGATGTATTTCACATACACATGTGAGACTCCCCACCCAGAATGAGTAGTTCTCAAAGTGTCTTTATATTCCATTATCTTCCACAAAGCCCAGGCCATTTCTTAGAGAAGTAGCAAGAAAAAGGAAATTTTGTTCCTTAGAGGAAAATTGTTTGTGTCTGGGGATACTTATGGTTGTCACAACTGGAAAGAGAGTTCCTATAGGCAATTAGTGGATAGAGGCCATTAACTCACACCGAAGAACGGAGCTAGACTTATTTACTTAAAGAGAACTTTGAGGTGGCCTCCATGTGCTACAGCCTCTGAGGAGGCCCTGGAGATGGTAGGGTCATGGCAGCATCAGATGAAGGAAAGGCAGAGAATCAGCTTGCTTGACATTGCATGTGTTCTCCATTTCCCAGCCACCCTTGCGTTTAGGTAGAGACTGAGTAGTATACAGAGACCTCTTGAAAACAAGAACCAGAGAATTCTTCTTAAAGAAGTGTTGTACACTGTTTTCTCAGCGAATAGAACTCTGTGAACCCTGTCATGAATCTTTTTACATGGCCTTTTACAGCTGTTTCTCAATATTGTGTCTGTAGGCCCATTACAAGTAGTATGCAGAGACCTTGAAAACATGGATTATGACCCGAGGATTTGAGCAGCTGTAAAGGATGCCACTTCCAAGCCTTAGGGCTGCAAGGGCATCTGTGTCACTTTCCTTCTCTCTCTTCTGTTGCTGTAACCCTAGAAATCTTATGTTGAAACCATACTATCACAAGATGGTGCCGCCTCTCTCCACTTGAATCCATCCCTGAGTAGAGTACCATAAACCCATACTAGACCTGAAATTTGAGAAGAAACATACCTTCGTTGAGTTAAGCCAATCGAGATTGGGAGTTAACGTATCACTTGCTCATCTTGGATTATTTAACTCAGGCTAGCTCTCTTGTCCTACTCACTGAGATACTGGATACCATGCTGGTTAGTGATTGGTGAAATAGGTGGGTCTATCTCCCCTTAGGAAGTTAACATAACACTATTTAAATCATGTAGCTACTAGGACAGAAGAACTATTTTGTCTAGTTCCTGGGAGAGGAGCCAAAGCAGACTGGATATTAGACCTGGAAAATGGAATTCGCTTTTTCAAAAGGTTACTCTTTGATGGACTTTTGAAGCATATCATTCTGGACAGGAGAAGGAACAGACTGTGGGCACAGGGCAATGTCTGGCCATGGCAAAAGCTTTCTTTTCCACCTTGTGTGTAAAATTCAACTGTGTGTTTTTCTAGCAGGGAGGAAAAGGCTTCCAAACTCTACACTTTCTAGCTCATTCTATTGAAATTTGGATTTTTGAGTGGATCACATGCTTTGAGACTCTAGGTGGTAGGAATGAACGTGGGGGAAGAGGAAGAGACAGGAAATTCCATTTCATTCACAGCATGCTAACTTGACGATGCTTCTCAGGGCCAGCTTATCAGCCACCACTTTAAATTGACCGTGATTTTATCCTTGCCTCTCTTTGTAAAGGTTTCTTTTTCAGAATTTTAAACCAACAGCTTCCAAACTGTCATTTACAATTTACAGAAGTACAAAAAGTAGAATAGTTGTCAGCAAGCAGCATAATTATGTGCCGGGAAATGACATGGCAAATAGTCTAGCCTGGCAAGTGCTAGACAGCTCCTTCCCTATCTTTTAGCTTCAGGCAGGAGCAGAACTATAATATCTGCTGATCTTTTTGCAACTTATTTTATACTTGAAGTGTAGATTACTAAGGAATATTTGGTTTGGAGATCTGAACTGGGGCAGAAATTTATTTTTAAAACAGCAAGCCAAAAGGGGAGTAGGAACTTGGAAAGTGCAATATTCATGTTAGACTGTTGTTTGTGTTATGCTGTGCTATATTATGCAATGTTATATTTTATATTATGAAATGTTATTGTGTGATTCAGTGGTTCTTAAAGTGAGGCACCTGTCATAGTGGCAGCTGTATTACTTGGGTACTTGTTAGAAGTGAAATTTGGGGGCAGAGGGTGGAGTTTAGTGGTAGAGTACTTGCCTGTCAAGTGGTGAGGCCCTGTATTCAAACCCTAGCACTTGCCAAAAAAAAAAAAAAAAAAAGGAAGAGTGAACCATCCAGGACCTACTGAATCAGAAACTCTGGACATGATAAGTCTTCCAGGTGATTCTGATCCATGCTTTGGTTTGAGAACTACTGGTGTGTAATAGATGGTAAATAAATCCTGTTTTGTTTTGCTTGTTTATCAATTGCAAATATAATCAGCTGCAAAAGAAGAAGAAGAAGAAAAAAAATAAAACAGAAACCAAACCTTTAGAAAACCCAGCAAACAGTGGCTGTGTAAATAAGAAAGAATTTTTGTTATTCTTGCAAAAGAAATGCCAAGGAAGGCCATCCACACTATTGACTAGGGGTCAAACATGATATCTAGGGATCCCCATTCTTTTTAGCTTCTTCATAGGAAGTAGCTTTTGTCCAGAATTGAAAGATGGCTGATAAACTTCCAGCATTATTTCTATATACCAGGCAGGAAAGAAGCAAAGACAAATTGTTTTTCCGATTTTTTTATTCGAGGAAAATAACTCTGCTCAGAAATTTCTGCCTTTATGTCATGGCCAGAACCGGGTCATATGGTCAACTCTAACAATACTGGAAGTTAAATCAATTTTAGCTTTTTAATCTCTATGATAAAGAAAGTCGAGGGGTAAGGGGTGGAGCTAAGAAGAGTTTGCAGAAGGTAAATCTATACTGTCTCTTTCAATTTGTGACTTGTACCTAATTCTGTTGCTTTCTTGTTTGTGTTGAGAATCCTGGGGATGATCATTATGGCAAAAGCCATCATCTAATGTTTAATAAGGAAATAGGATTAATAAATTGTGTTTTCATTTCCACTTTAAGTCTGAAAGCTAATTTACCAAGGTAAACTCAGGTTTTATGTCCAACTAGTTATTTTATATTCAGTTAAGGGTTTGTCTGAGTTTGCCCTCTTGATATTTAATGGAAGATTTGTGAAATAATAAACAAAGCAAAATAAATAATTTGCAATACTGCCTAGCTACACATATTTGGGCTAATTATAGTGGAGAGTCTGAACATTTGAAAATTTTCAGATATGCATCTATTATTTCTTTAAAATATAAATAATAATTAGAATTAGGCTCCAAGGCAGTCACATACAATTTCCTTGTATTGTAATGCACAGATAATAATGATAATTGACTTATTTATAGTAAGAATTGTTTCCAAATTAGCACAGCAACGTTGAAGCTATTTATGTCTCTGCAATCTTATTTATTTCTCAACAAAGCCATTCCTCTTGTATTTTAAATGGTAAATCTGCCCAGACTCTGTTAAAAATATTACTAATTTTGATTTAATGCAGTGCAAGTATGCAAGCTATTGTTGGACTCATTGAGGTTGCCATGGTAATCATCTAGCTGGCAGAAAGTTGCCCAGGGACCAGAGAAGATCAATGACATGACTGAGATACAAGAACTTATCTGTGTCAAAACTAGGGTCAAAACAGAGAGGGCTGGACACTGCACCCTATGTTCTTTTCTCCTTCTCTTTCTCTGGATTCCAAAGCTCTACTTTTTTAATCTTTAACAAATGTCCTTGCAGGGGAAGAAAAATAATTTGTCTTCAACCTTCATAGGTTCTTAGTTGGAACAGACTCCTGTAACAAAAGATAGATCAACAAGAGAAAAACAAACAGAAGTTCATTAAATGTAATTTTCACATATACATGGGAGACATTCAGGAAATGAGTAGTTCTCAAAGAGGTGGCTTTGCATTCCAACTTCTATGGCATCTTGAAAAAAGAACGGTAAATTTTTATAGCAGTGACAAGGAGGAGAATTTTGAGTCTAGGGTGAGAAACTTGTGTGTAATTAAAATCTCTTAGCATTTCCTTTCTTAATTCCTATCCCACAGGTAAAAGTTCGGCAAATAACAGCTAGTGGGACAAATATATTATGTATGACTGTTTTTATCAGAGTTGAATAGTTTTCACTGTAATATCAGAGTTGAATAGTTTTCACTGTAATATCAGAGTTGAATAGTTTTCACAGAGACTGTGTGGCCTGCAGTGCAGGCTTTTTTTTTTTTTTTTTTTTTTTTTTTTGGTGGTGCTGGGGATTGAACCCAGGGGCCTTATACATGTGAGGCAATCACTCTACTAACTGAGCTATACCCCAGCCCCAGTGCTGGGTCTTTACAGAAAATATTTGCTGACTCTTGTGTTAGGTCATTCCTGGTCAACAGGACTTTTGGACATAAAGAGAAAGGGAAAACTTCTTGTCTGAAATGTTAACTTGAGCATGTCTGATCATTCTTTCCTGTATTTCTGATATCTTCCATAGTAAATTTTCTTTCTGCAGTCTTGCTTGGACATAAAAGGTGTTATAGTTTGTACCCATGTTGTTGATTATGCTTGACACTAGGCATGCAAGTTAGTTAAGCACTTGAAATGCAGCTATTGCAAGTTTAGGTGTGTTCCAAGTGTAAAATATATACCAAATTTTGAAGAATTTGTATTTAAAAAGGATGTAAAAGTCTCATTATTTTTTTTATTGATTACATATTGAAATGATATGATTTAGTATACATTGGGTTAAGTTGAATATATTATTAAAACTGATTTCACCTGTTTCTTGTTACTTGTTAATGTGGCTACCAAAAAAATTAAAATTCCAAAGATTCTTCACATTATGTTTCTCTTGGACAGTGCACGGGTTTGAATTGTTTGGCCTCTTGACCAATATTTCCTGTTTACAAAGCTTTCTCAAGGAAAAAAAAATCTGTAACAAGTGGTTTATCAGAGCTCATCATCGTTATGTTTCCCATAAGCCACTTCTTCCAGTATGAGCAGAAAATTGGCTTTTTAGTCAGGCAGGTAGACTACAATTTAATGATGGACAGATGTCTCCAAATTTGTTAAGTTACTAGTTTTGTTATTTACGACTTCAACTCAAAAACATTCTTTTTCTAAAAGAAGGTGTTTTTTTTTTAAATACCATTTTCTTAATTATAGAAATTAAAATTTTCAACCCATTTAATTGAATTAATTTATTTTTTGTGGTACTAGGGATTGAACCCATGGCCTCGTGCATGCTAAGCAGGCAGTCCACCACCGAACTACATCTCCAACCCCCAGGCCATTTTGTTAACATTATATCCCACTGACACTTATATACTTGGCAAAATTAATAAATTCCAGTATGGGATATGGAATGTTGGTTAGGTGTTTCTTTTTATAAACTTCAACTTGTCAAAATAATGGTAAAAGATTCATAGTTGGTAAACATTTTGAGATTGACTGCCAGTACCTAGAGAATGTTATTTTACTCTCTTATTATACGTTCAAATTATAATCTGGGTAATATGATAATTTTTTTTTTCACCTAGAATTTTCCAACACCCAACAGATTCCCTGATTCAGTCACACTTCTATTCTCAACTCTGTACTTCTGTGTAGGTGATATATGCTTTTGCCATTGGTGGCAGTGTATGTTCTGGTCCTCTGCTAGTTGGGAATCTTGTTCAAGATTCACCTGAAGCTACCCCTGAAATCCTCTACTCTCGTTGCCTGTGTTATAGTTATATGTGATTTTATATTGACCTCTAATTGTTTTGTGTAACTTTCTTGCTTATTCAACAAACAATTTCACAGGTCAGGTTGGGGTCTGTTATGTTTCCTTTAAATCTTACTGGTAACATGTTAATTATGGTATGATTTTTTTTTTTTTTTTTCTTGTAGCGAGGATTGAATGCAGGGGTATTTTACCACTGAGCTACATTCCCAGCTGTCTTTATTTATTTTTTGTCTTTTCTTTTTTGGCTCTGGGGATTGAATCCAGAGCTTCACATATGCAAGGCAAATCCTTTACCACTGAGCTACATCTCAGCCCTTATTTTTTACTTTGAAACAAGATCTCACTGACTTGCTGAGGCTGGCCTTGAACTTGTGGTCCTCCTGCTTCAGCCTCCTGAATCGCTGGGATTACAGGTCTGCACCACTGTATCTGGCTTCTTGCTTGATTTTTAACTCTGGACAATTTCTCATTCATTCAACCACTTTTTTCCCCCCTAATTTAGTTTTTCTATTTTATCAATTTTCCTGTGCACAATTTAAAGTCAAATACTTTCTAAGATTTATTATGAACATTGGTTTCTAGTTCCCTCCTCAACCCTATTTCACCTCTCTTCCTTCTTTAGAGACATTTTCAGCTTCTTAATTTTTTTTTACTTTTGATATTTAATCTCTTTAAATAAAATGCTTATATTACTACTTTAAACATTTTAAGCCAGGCATGATGGCACCTGCCTGTAACCTCAGCAACTAGGGAGGCTAATGTAGGAGGATCACAAGTTGGAGGCCAGCTTCAGCAACTTTGCAAGACCCTGTCTCAAAACTAAAGATAAAAAAGACTGGAAATGTAGCTCAGTGGTAGAGCACCCCTAGGTTCAATCCTCAGTACCAATAATAATAGTATAAAAATTATAGGTATTATCTGATTATTTTATATTACCCTTGATCAGGATTTACCTCTTTCAGATCTTTTCACCCCCACTGCACACATGAACATTTCCTATACATTCATGTTTCTCAGTATAGTTTCATTACAATTTTAACTCAATAATTTGACTATATAAATTCATTCATAACTGAGCCAAGTTGAGTCACTGATAAGACATGACTAAAGAAGTCATCAGGGAAGTGGAATATAGCTTTAAATATTTACCCAGAATTCTGTTTACATAGATAAACATGAGAAATTGTGAAACAGAGTTTAAAGGGACACAAAGGATACAAAAAGAATTTTCAACATATGTCAGGCTGACTTCAGCAAGAAGAAAATTAAAAGAATGAAGAAGTAAGTGTTGAGGAGATAATGTGGATTCAGGAAGAATGATCAAATGGCTTACAGGAAAATATATATATTTTTTAATGCTACTATCTATAAAGACTCAAGGTAAAATTTCCTTGATAAGGTCTAAGACAATCGACAAAGAAACCTTTAACACCACAGGATGTACCTCTATAAGAATGAAGACAAACCTGGATGGGACCACACTCTCTAAGAAGCCATGTTGAGCAAAGAAATTGGTAAACAGGTTGGTAAATTTAAATAACCAGTGACTGTTAAAAACAACCCAAGAGAAGAATAGCAACAATGATCATGGGAAGGGGGAGAATAGAATTTAAAATATTATAGGGTCTTTCATGAAACATTAGGGCTGGGTCTAACATGGAGTTAGAAGGTTCTAGATATCCTGAATTTTTCGGGAGGAGTCTAAACAGGTGATTACACTCAAAATAGTAAGGTCAAATTAAAATCTTTTATGAAAGGAACAGAAGTAGGATATCTATTTTCCAAACAAATAGAAAATAGAAAGAAAAGCAAATATAGGAGATAGAACAATCAAGACAATGAAAAAATCCACATTTATTAATAGCAATAATAAATATAAATTGGTGGAGCTGGGTTTGTGGCTCAGCAGTAGAGCGCTTCCCTAGCATGTGCGAGGCCCTGGTTTGGATCCTCAGCACCACATAAAATAAATAAATAAAATAAAGATACTGTGTTCAACTACAACTAAAAAATAAATATTTTTTAAATAAATAAATAAACATAAATTGTTCAACATTCCTCATTAAAGGAGTTTTTTAGGTTAGATGAGAAAACAAATGCCAACCATTTGCTGTTTATAAGATACACATATAAAGCATAAAGATACAGAAAGGTGGAAAATAAGCTGCGTGCAGTGGCTTGGGAGGCTGAGGCAGGCAGACTGCAAGTTCAGAGCCAGCCTCAGCAATTTAGCAAGGCCCTAAGCAACTTAGTGAGATCCTGTCTCAGAATAAAAAAAAAACAATCCCTCATACAAAATGAAAAGAAAGGAGGAAAATAATTATTTTCCTTGATAATTAAATTTTCTTGATGGCAGAGACCATTTTTCACCCCCTGACCAGTAGATTGTTTTTACAGCATCTATTTAGGCTCACAGCAAAATTGAGTAAGAAGTCGAATTCCCATGAAAACCCCCTCCCTTCCCACTGGATCTCCACCACCACACCCCTCACTAGTTAGGTACATTTGTTCCAGTGAACCAACATTGGCACATCCACATCATTATTACCCAAAGCCCATAGTGTACATTAGGTGTCACTCTTTGTGTTTTATGTTTTATAATCTTTTGACAGATGTGTAATGATAATTATCCACATTATAGCATAGATTGTAGCATATTTGTACAGAAAAGTTTCACTGCCCTAAAAGTTCCCGGTGCTTCACAAATTTGTTTTGTGAAGGATTGTAAAATAATTTTGATTTATTTATAAAACTAGTACCTGTTCTTAAAAGGGCTTTCCCAAGTGGGAGCCCTATGTGACAATCATCAAAGATCCCTGGGTAGAAAGTACATCATCCATCCAGTTAATAAGTCATCAGCTGATTTTAACAAAAGACTTCTAAGCCATTTATAGCTATAAACTATACCTGGATCCTCTGTATTCATTTTCTATTAAGAATAATTAATTACTCAAATCTTAGTGACTTTGAATATTGATTATCTCCTAATTTCTATGGGTCAAGAATTTGGAAACAGATGTTTAGTTCTGGCTTAAGACTTCTCATGAGATTTCATTCAAGATCTTGGTTAGGGCTGCAGTCATCTGAGGAATTGATTGTTTCCAAAAGATTCACTTCCACCATGATTGGCTCATGTGGCTACTGGTTGAAGACCTCAAATCCTTCCCACATGGACCTCCCCAGTTGCTGTTTGAGTGTCACGATGACATGGCATTTGGGTTTCCCAAAGTGAGTAATGCAAGAGAGAACAAGAAAAGCAACGGAGTCTTTGTGACTCAGATTTTTAATGTCATATTCTATCATTTCTGCATTATCTTATTGGTTATACAGGTTAGTCCTATTTGGCATGAGCTAGGAGACTAGAATTACTGGGAAATCATTTTGGAGATTGACTACCACATTCTCAAATATGAACATCAAGCTAGTATTTAGAAAGCATAGAGGAAGCCAGGTGCGGTGGCCCATACCTGTAATTCCAGCCGCTTGGGAGGCTGAGACAGGAGGGTCACAAGTTCAAAGCCAGTCTCAGCAATGGCGAGGTGCTAAGCAACTCAGTGAGACCCTGTCTCTAAATAAAATACAAAAAAAGGGCTGGGCAAATGTCTTCTTTGATATAAGGAGAGTAACTAAGAACAGAGTAGGGACGAAGAGCATGAGAAGAAGATAAACATTAAACAGGGATGAGAGGTGGGAGGGAAAGGGAGAGAGAAGGGAAATTGCATGTAAATGGAAGGAGACCCTCAGGGTTATACAAAATTACATACAAGAGGAAGTGAGGGGAAAGGGGGAAAAATATAAGGGGGAGAAATGAATTACAGTAGAGGGGGTAGAGAGAGAAGAGGGGAGGGGATGGGGGAGGGGGGATAGTAGAGGATAGGAAAGGCAGCAGAATACAACAGACACCAGAATGGCAATATGTAAATCAATGGATGTGCAACTGATGTGATTCTGCAATCTGTATATGGGGTAAAAATGGGAGTTCATAACCCACTTGAATCAAAGTGTGAAATATAATATATCGAGAACTATGTAATGTTTTGAACAACCAACAATAAAAATTAATTAAAAAAAAAAAAAGGGCTGGGGATGTGGTTCAGTGGTTGAGTGCCCCTGACCAATCAATCCCTGGAACCCCCCTCCCCCCACCAAAAAAAAAAGAAAAAGAAAAAAGAAAAGAAAAGAAAGCATAGAGGAAATATTTTTAGAAAATAAAAGAATTGAGAATCTTATATTTTCATTTTCCTTGTCTTATATAATGACAATTCTTATTTAAATCAACATTTTAACTTTCCCTCAATTTCTACCTTTTCTTGATTTATTAAGCCTGAAGCCATTGAAAGTTATGAAAATGGGTGAAATTTAGAAGTTTGTGTACACTGATTGTCTAGAAATATTGTTGTTAATGACCACTCTGGTTTGAATATCTCAATATATCTGTAACTTGGTGTCTCATTTGAAATGCAAAATTCCCTCCATCCCTACAACAATTATCTTCATTTTATAGGTAGCTTTTCCTAAAGAAAAGGAAAAATTTTAGTAAAAATTTAGTAAATTAAAAAAAAAATTGTAAGTTAAAAAGTCTAGTAAAAACCAGGAAAATGTTTCATTTTTCTTGTCTTATCATTTTCTAATCTGAAATTTTTCCTGTAATTTCATGAAATTAATGCCTTTAACATTTCCCATCCATACTAGAACCTTACTGGAAAGTGCTTTTATGATATTTCAAAGGAATGATGTATGAAAACCTGCCTATAATTGGCTAAATGGAGACATTAGGGAATCAAATACCTCTTCCTTTTCAAAGGGCTGCTTCCATAGGGCAATAGTAGCTTTGAAAAGTGGATGCAATTTTATGAAATTGGTGGCTTAGGATATGTTAAAATCTAGAAAGTAAACATTTGGTTTCAAATTGAGGTCTTAAAAGTAATGCTCCTTACTCATAGTGGCATTGTTTTAAAAAGTTCAAGGGTAATTATTTTAAAACCATCATCCTGTGTTAAAATAAAAATCACAGAAATTTGATGTAGAATGTTAGAACTTAAAGCATGAAAGTTGCCAGAATCTATTTAATATATATATTTTTAAAATTTGAATTAAATTAGTGGATGCTGCCACCACCAAACCTCACTCGAGATAATCTGTGTGGGTCGTTTGTCTCTCTGAGTGCTCATACGGTGTAATCTGAGAGAATTGCAAGTGCCTGGGGAACTTCATAGGACCATTTTACTTTGATAAGTTCATGGCTACCCACTCCTCTGGATCAGAGAACAAAGGAAGGGGCATTTTTTTTTTTTCCAGAAGGTCACAGTTGTTTGCACCAAATGTCCCCTAGGTCTCATCAGTGTAAGGGTTCATCTCTAGATTCCTCAGTTGTAGCCTGTCAATTGCTGGAGCAGCAGGATCTTCCTGTGCCTTCTCTGAAATAGGCTGGTGGAAGAAATCAGAGCCATTGCCTTTGGATTTTCTATCCTAGATGCAGTGGCCTCCCCATCCTTACCCAAAGCTTGGCCACTCTGTTGGGACTCAGTGAAGAATCCAGAGGATTGGGCTATTATCCATGGCATGCTCATTTCCATTACCTTCCTTTTATTTATTTATTTATTTTTTTAAGTTTTCGGTGGACTCAACATCTTTATTTTTATGTGGTGCTGAGGATCGAACCCAGCACCCCACACATGCCAGGCAAGCACATTACCTCTTGAGCCACATCCCCAGCCCATCTATTACCTTCCTTCAGTCTTCTGCTGAACTATTAGAAACAAATATCTCTATTAGATGGAAGGGCTAAGCAGGTAGGATTTGATGCCAGTGCTGTTTGTGGTTGGTCATCTTTGTTACCACTTGTGGGGAACTGTTAGAGAATAATCCAGTATAGAAGAAAAAGTCCAAAAATTGGAAGAGACTCATTTCTGGGCTCCTGCCGGGTGACTCTTAGATTTATCAATGAAATAAAAATGAGTAAATATTTCTCCCTTCTTGTGTTTAAGTCAAAGAAAAAAAATTTTTTGGTGGTGCTGGGGGCCTTGCGCATGCGAGGCAAGCACTCTATCAACTGAGCTCTATCCCCAGTCCTAAGTAAATTTGAATTAAGGTTTGGTCACTTGAAACCAAAAAAAGAATCCTATTAAGGCACCATTATGAGATGAAAGTGTTGTTTGTAAAAACAAATGTTATCTCTTAAAATTTCCACCAACAGTGAGAAAAGAATTTGGTCATGTTCTTCATTAGTCAGTGGCTGGAAAAAACCCATAGATTTCCAAAGTCAGTTCCTAGTCTGGATTTTTTGAGGTGCTATAAAAAGAATAGAAATAAGATTATACATGAAAATTGGAAAGAATCTAAGAATGGTTTGGGAGGAAAGACAGTGTAGAATCCAAGGACCACCAGTGAATAATATAAAGTGTTTTTCCATGTTAAGGGAATTTCAAGAGTGCCATTTGGAGAAATGAGAGCTTTAGATAGAGTAAGGACCACTTGCCTGGGTCAGCTTTAGGAGGGGCATTGTAGGGTGGAGATGGTAGGGATGAAAGGCATTTGACTATAATAACTTTGTCCTACATCTTATTGTCCTATGAGTTCATTCACAAAGTCTCAAGTCTCTTTTGTTAACTCCTAGGCCAGAGAGACTGTAAGGACCACATTAAAATAAAAGGAAATTTTTAAAAGTTCTGAGCCTGATTTTTGCTTTTGTCTCATGGAGCAACATTTCCTCAAGTTTATGGTTTCCACTGAAATGCTAGAGCCAGTGATGTGGTGAGGGCCTTGGGGGAAACATAGTATTTTAGTCAGCTTTTTCATTACTGTGACCAAAAGACCAGAGAAGAACAATGTAAAGGAGAAAAAGTGTATTTTTGGCTCAGTTTCAGAGATTCAGTCCATGATTGGCTGACTCCATAGCTCTGGGCCCAAGGTAAGGTAGAACATCATGGCAGAAGGGCATGGTGGAGGAAAGCAACTCAGGACATGGCACCAGGAAGCAGAGAGGGAGAGAGAGGAGCGGGGGAGCTCTGCTCACCAAGGACAAAATATAAACCCCAAAGGCACACCTCAGTGACCCACCTCCTCCAGCCACTCCCCACCTGCCTACAGTTAGAACCCACTTAATCCATATCAGTAGATTAATCCACTGTTCAGGTTAAGGATCTCATAACCCAATCATTTCACCTATGAAAGTTCTTGCATTGTCTCACACATGAGCTTTTGGGGGACACTTCATACCCAAACAATAACACATAGGGAAAGAAAGCATTTGTATCTATGAGTGTGTGTGTGTGTGTGTGTGTGTGTTTGTATTGGAGGGTAGTCAGGTCATAAGAACTATTTATATGGTACTTTTAATCATTAGTCTCTTTGTTGGCAGGCACTTCAATGAACTGAGAGAGGGAGAGAAACAGTGTTTCACAGAAGCAACGGGAAAAGGAGTGGCTTCACCTGCCTATGAGGTGCAAATACTCAAAGTTCAAGTTTAGAACACCCACATTTATTAATCCTCCCATGCCTGCTTCACCTTGGAAGAAAATGCCGACAACTGTGTCTCCCCAGTTTCATTTCTATCTATAAAATAGCCCTTTTGTGACATTTTCCCCTGAAAAGCTACACATATTCCGGGAAAGAGAGGAGAGATTAAAGGAAAGATGAAGAAGATAAATTTCAAGAGACTATTCCCCCAGGCCCTTGAAAATAAAGGAGATGTTTTAGCAAGGCTTTCAAATAATACAAGCGTTGATAGCTAATTTGGGCAAAACAGGAAATAAGACAATCCCCAGGGAAAAAAGAGTGGGGAGTGGAGCGTCATGCAGGACGTCAAATTCTGGTGGGCAAATTCTCAGCCTCTGCCTCACTGTTCAACCCTGTTTCCTAACATCCTAAATTACTCAGAGCCACATTCAGTGGTGTTGTGTGAATTTGAGCAGTATATAACTGGGAATATTTTTTATTCTCATTTTCAAACTTTGCTTTTGTGTCTGAGAGATGCAACAGATTCATAGGCCAGAATATATTTATATACAAAAATGGTCAGCATTTGTGCACCACCTTAAGATGTCACTTGAATTACACTGGAAAAAGTCACGTGTTTAAAAATATGCATCTAATAAATCTGTTGTCATTCAGGGAAACAAGACCTGTTATTAGGCTAATGCATTGGCTGGCTCTTGGTTTTCCTGGTCAAGACCTCCAGGCGTGGCAATTTAAAGTTTAGCTCTGAAACAAGCAGCCCTTTAGCTTTGGAAACCCTTTTTTTTTTTCTCTTCTGTTGCTAGGTCCTCCAGCCCTGTTCAAGCACTGTGCATAATAGCTTCTTGGGAGGAATGACATTTAGAGCTCTCTGGATCTGTCAGCATAATATCCACGTTTTAAAAATCACATGTTATGTTAGTGAGGCCCTCTCTTTCCTGAAGTCGGAATTTTTCTGCTTTCAAGCCTGAAAATATATTCAAGGAACAATTTCAAAGTGACACTAGCATTTATGCAATTATTTTTGACTTAACCTATTAATTTTCCATGTCAAAAATGGCTTCTTTAATGGGCAAAATATAATATAAAAATAAATATGGATAAAATGCTGTCTTATATGTCATTTCCCCAATGTGTCCCTTTCTAAGTAAGTTACTGTGGGTGCAAGTACGGGATTGTTTACTGAGTAGACTGTTCTGCATTTTCTCTTTCTTTCAAGTATCTGGCAAGTAGTGGATGCTCATTAAATAACGGTTAAATGTTTGAATGAATTAATGAGTGTCTGATGAATCAGACCTGTCTAATTGTTTTATATTGAGCTCTACACCAACATACGAGTTTTGTATTTATTGGAAAGAAAATCTCTTTCAATTATCTTGAAGGGATAGCAAGATTGCTATGTATGGTTTTCATTTTAAAATTGCTTTATTATGAAAAATTTCAAACACAGCAACATTGAAAGAATTTTATGGTGAATATTTGTATGGTATTGCCTAGATTCTACCATTTATATTTCACTATACTTGTTTTATCATCTATATCAATCCATCTTATTCTTTGATGCCTTTCAAAGTAAACTGAAGACGTGGATTTCAGCATGCATATTATCAATTAGAATCCAGATTTTCTCTTGATGTAAAATTTACATACAATGAAATGCACAAATCTTAGGTATGCATTCACTAAGTTTTTAAAAAAATTTTAATGTATTTGTTCTAATCAGTCTCTAAGTTTTGATAAATACAAACCCCTATCAAAATATAGAACACTGTCATCACTCCAGAAAGTTCCTTTGGGCTCTTTCCTGGACAACCCTCCCCTATTTCATACCCTCCCCTATAGCAGGAAACCACAGTTCTGATTATTTTCCATTATAGATGAGCTTTCCCCATTCTAATCTTTATATAAGTGGAATCATACAATAGATATACTTTTATGTGAGGCTTCTTTTTCTTAGCATGCTGACTTGGACATTCACATATTTTGTGGTGTGCCTTGGAAGCTCATTCCTCCTATCACTGAGTTGTGTTCCATTACATGAATGCACTTTGCTTATTCATTCTCTTATTGATGGACATCTGGGCTGTTTCTAGTTTCAATTAAAGATAATCTTTGTGTATTTGTCTTTTTGTGGACATATATTTTTATTTCTCTTGAGTAATGTCTAGGAGGAATTGTTAGATCACAGGAAAGGGGTACATTTGGTTAATAAGAAACTTTCAGGCTTTTTGCTGAAGAGGTTGTACAATCTTATAGTAACAACATATAACAGTTCCCGTTGCCCCAAATCCTAGCTAACATCTGTGCTGTCAGTCTTTTTCATTTTTTCCATATTGGTGGGTGTGTATGTTGCATCGTTTTTAAAATTTGCATTTCCCTGATGACTGGTGATGTTGAGTGTTTTTCTTGTGCTGTTTGGTCATTAGTATATGTTCTTCTGTGAAGTGCCTATGCAAATATTTACACACACACTGTGCACACACACACACATACATACATGTCCTTCTTTTTTAAAAAATATTTATTTTTTAGTTATAGGTGAGCACAATATCTTTGTTTTATTATTTTATTTTTATGCAGTGCTGAGGATCGAACCCAGTGCCTCATGTATGCTAGGAGAGCGCTCTACCACTGAGCCCCAGCCCCAGCCCCAGCCCTGTTCTTCTTCTTCTTATTGTTTATTTTTGGTACCAGAGATTGAACCCAGTGGCGCTTAACCACTGAGCCACATCCCCAAACCACACACCCCCCTTTAAAAATTTTACTTTGAGGGCTAGGGTTGTGGCTTAGTGGTAGAGTGCTTGCCTAACATACGTGAGGCCCTGGGTTCAATCCTCAGCACCATATAAAAATGAAGTAAAGATATTGTGTTCACCTATAACTAAAAAAAAAATATATTGAAAAAAAAATTTTACTTTGAGACAGGGCCCCGCTAAGTTTTTTACAGCCCTGCTAGGTTGCTGAGGTTGGCTTTAAACTTGTGATCCTTCGGTTTCAGCCTCCCAAGGCGCTGGGATTGTGGGTGTGTGCCACCACACCAGGTCATATTTTATTATTAAACATTAGGAGTTCTTTATATATCCTGGAGACCAGTCCTTTGTCAGGTATATTCTGATGCTTTGGGGCTTTCACTTTTATATTGAGATTTTGAATCCATTTCAAACTAATTTTTGTGTATGGTCTGAAGTAGGAGCTGATGTTCTTCTTTTTTCTTTTTCTTTCCATATCAATATATAATTATTTCAGCTCCATTTATTAAAAAGATTATTCTTTTCCTATTGGATTCATGACATCATTATTTTAAAAAATTGGATGACCATATGTTGGGGATGGTTCAATTTCTAGACTGTATTGTGTTAATCAATCTACTTGTCAATCATTATGCCAGTACCACACTGTCTTGAGAGCTTTAGCATTGTATTAAGTTATGAAGTCAGGTAGTATGCTTTAAACTTTATTCCTTTTTTTTTTTTTTTTTATACTGGGAATTGAACCCAGGGGCACTCTACCACTGAGCCACATCCCTAGCCCTTTTTATTTTTTATTGTGAGACAGGGTCTCCCTGAGTTGCTTAGGGCCTCACTAAGTTGCTGAGGTTGGCTTTGAACTTGCAGTCCTCCTGCCTTAGCCTCCCCAGTTGCTGGCATTACAGGCGAACGCCACTGTACCTGGCTACTCTGTTCCTTTTTTAAAAAGTTGTTTTGTCTGCTATCTGTCCCTTGATTTTTCGTGTAATCTTAGACTTAGCTTTTCAATTTCTACAAAATCAATGCAGAGTTTGATTGGAATTGTATTGCCTCTCTAAATCAATTTCAGGAGAATTGACATGTTAATGATAATTAAATCTTCCAATCTCTGAAATGGTATAGCACAACATTTATTTAGTTCTTCTTTAATTTCTCTTAACAATGCTTGCTTTTTTTTTTTTTTTTTTTAGTGTAGAGGCTTTGAGAGTCTACTATGTTTATTATGTCATAGATATAAACATTATGTTATATATACTACAGAACATAGCACATATACTATATAGATATATATTATAGGCTATGTGGTCTGTTACACTCATTATATGTTAGAATTATTCCATGTTTTTGGTGCTATAAATGGAATCAATTTTAAAATTCATTTTCCAATTATTTGTGACCCTAATTGATTTTTCATATTAATTTTGCATCTTGCAGCTTTATAATTTCACTTATCAGTTCTACCATTTGTTTTGTAGATTCTTCTGGCTTTTATACATCAATAATCATGCCACCAGCAAGTATAGACAAATCTTTCCTCCTTTTATTCCTTTTTACTTTTTCATTTTACCTTATTGAACTGGTTAGGACCTCCTGGACAAGACTGAATAGAACTAATGATGGTGAGCAACCTTGCCTTTTAATAGTCTTAATGAGAAAACATTTAGACTTTCACCATTAAATCTAATAATAGTGGCAGGTTTTTAAAACATGTCCTTTATCAGGTTGAAGAGTTTCCCTTTTATTCCTAATTTGCTGAGAGTTTGCATGATAAATGGGTATTGAATAATATTCTGCATCTATTTAAATTATCATGTAGTTTTTTTCCTTTGTTCTGTTCATATGGTAAGTCACATTGATGGCTTTTTAAATGTTAAACCACCTGAGATAAACCCTGTTTGGTCATTGTATTTTATAGTTTTGATATTTTTGTTGAATTTAATTTGCAAATATTTTGTTAAGAGGCGTATGTGTGTATGTGTGTGTGTCTATGTTCATGAGGGATTGCATGTATAAATTTATTTTTTGGACTTCCTTTATCAGCTTTGGTAATTAGGGTGGTGAGGGCAACACAAAATGAATTGAGTAGCATTCTCTTGCCCTTTATTTTATATTCTTGGAAAAGTTATTGTTTTTAGTTTTGAATTATTTAAATCTATTTAGTTTCTCTAAGATGTAGGGCTGTTCACTCTCACAAATCCTACAGACTTGACCTTCAAGATATATATCCAGAATCTCATCTCTTCTTATCACCTCCTTGGCAACCTTCTTGGACCAAGCACCACAGCCACTTTCTTTACTGCAGTAACCACCTTACTGGACTTTTTTCTTCTGCCCTTGCTCCTTATAGTCTATTCTCAGTAGAGTAGACAGTGTGCCTCTTAATGAAGGTCAGATTGTGTCATTATATAAGACCCTTACTGGAGTAAAAGTAAAAAAAAAAAAAAAAAAAAAAAAAAAATCTTTGCAGTGGTCTATAAATTTCTGCATGATCTAGCACTGCTCTGACCCTCTCACCCCACATTCATCCATTTTCCCTCTTACTTAATCCTCTCCACATTGTCCTCCTGGCTGTACTCTGACCAGGTCAAGCATACTTTGCCCCAGGGTCTTTTCACATGCTTTCCCTTCTCCTTTGCATACATTCCTTCAAATACCTACAAGTCTTGCTCTTTCATCTCTTTCAAGTTTTGCATAAATGTCATCTTCTCAGTGAAGCCATCCCTGAATACCTTATTTAAAATTACAAGTGTCCCCTGTATTCCCTGTCCTTTCCCCCTTTTCCCTTGTTCCCTATGCACTTGTGACTTATTAATGTACTATATACTGTTTACTTACTTTATCTCTCATCTCAACAAGTGACACAAGAGCATGAATCTTGGGTCATTTTATTTACCTTTGCTATTGCAAAGAAGGTGGTAGTTAATATCTTTACACATATGTCCCTATGCATTTGGGGTTGACCTATCCAACATCCACCCCAGCTTCTCCTTTCTCAATAGTACCCAGGTTTTCTCTGTGCCTCTGGGAAAGATAGCACATCTTTATCTCTGGGGGCAGATCCTGATTGAGTTAAGCTCTGTGACAAAATTATTGGCTCAGACATACACCTATGCCTCAATCCAGTCCAATCAGGGTCTAATTATTTTTGCTTGGAACATTGACACTAAATAATGATTTCTATATCCTACAATACAGGTAGCCCCAATTGAGACTAGGACTCTATAATGACCATTATGGAAACCTTTGTTTGGATAAAATGAACCCTCGAACTCAGTGGAGAAGAGAGAATCTTGATGACATTGTTGGGTCAGTGGATCACCCAACCCTAAAATCCAGCTAAGGCAGATGTTGTTGCAGCTCACCCATATCCACTGTCTCTTCCATTCCAGTGCACGCTGGCCTGACTTCTGTCAGTACTGAATCTGTTGTGGGGGTGTGGGGGTGTAGGGGTGTGGGGGTGTGGAGGAGTGGGTATGGGGGGCAACACTACTGAAGTCTTCTTTTGCCACACAGCAGAATGGAATTAATGTTCCTCGGGGGCTAGTCTCAACTCTGTACCACTAAGATGGAGCACCTCTGTGACGTGTTTACACTGGTTTTAGGGTCTCCCTAGTGGATTTCAGGTCTAGTTGTGCACAGTGGAAATAATATGTCCTGAATCAACTGTCTTATCCTTATCTCACTTTTCTTCTCTCTCATGAGCATTTTCTTCATCTCCCCACATACAGCCCAAATTATGAACCATTTTATGCCTGAATTTTCAAGTCTGTAAACTAGCAAACCTCTGTTGTTTAAGGCAGATTGCATTGATTTTCTGTTATTTGCTAGAAAAAGGGTCCTAAATGATACAAATATATTATGCAAGCATATTCAAGCAGTGAGTATTTTGGGGCTAAAAGGTATGCACATTTTACATTGGGACAGACATTCTCCTCCAGAATGGTTATACCAATTTGCAATAGATTTATCTCTTTACAAAATAATTCTTGCTGTAGTTACCTAGATCTTTCTCTTTCCCTTAGAAAATTGCCCAATGGTGATGAGCACTAATGTGAATTTGAATAAACTAGAGTTTTTTTAGGATCTTCTTAACCTATCCTAGGAAGTTACCCAATCAATCATGCTCTGCACATAGCTGAGGATTCTCTGAGGCAACCCAACATAAAAACAGTCTTTTCCTTTTTGTGGAGTTTCTTGTTTGCTTACTATCAATACAACTCTGTGGGAGTTATCTCCCCATTAATAGCTTTAGTTTTACAACTGATCATTGATTCAACATTGTAGCTGTGTTGAATTGGACTATTGATTGATTTCACATGGGGTGAGCAAGGAACGTTAGCATCATCTTAAATTCTCTTGCAGGCTGAGTTGTCGTTCTCCCTGCCCCCATCGCCCCATGTAGTAATGTTACCATAAAATATATTGACAGGAATACCTCCCCTCAAGAGATACTGGGTTTCTTGGCTTTAAAAACAAAACAAAACAAAAAACCTACCCTATA
Organism: Callospermophilus lateralis; assembly: GCF_048772815.1. Lineage (NCBI taxonomy): Eukaryota > Metazoa > Chordata > Mammalia > Rodentia > Sciuridae > Callospermophilus > Callospermophilus lateralis. The sequence goes on from NW_027510162.1 coordinate 535,642, forward strand.
GTATGACTAATGATCTAAATACCACAAACTTTAAAAGTATAAATAATGTCTTTGAGTCAAACATAACGACCTCAACCTTTCTGATAGAAATAGACAATCTGTTCTGAGCATCCCTTAGTTCAGGCCCATGGGTACCATTTTGAACGCGCCATGTTTAAAGCCTCTTACTCGACTGACTCTTAGATCTCTTGAGAAAGTGAACTAGTGTCTTTCATCCCTCTCTCATCTCTTTTGCCTCTTTGAAATCATCTTTCCTAGAGCAAGCATTTGACACACTTTAGAGTAGAACTTTTCCCTGATCATATCTCTTCCCTGTGAAATCCCATTGACAATTTCAGGGAGATGAAAGGTAGAGATTGGGGGTTTAAAACCTTTAAGAAGAATACCACAGAGAAAAAGAGACAAAAGATTTGCTTAATGGGCCAGCACTGGCAATTCTGGTAAGTATTGTCTGCCCACTTGAAAAGGGATGTGTCTTTTGCAAATTTTTCAAGTGTCACATAAAAGTAAATTAGGTCAATCTGGATGATAGAGCTGTTGAAGTTTTCTGTATCCTTATTGGTTTTCTTTTAATTCTTTATTGAGAAAAGAGTGGGCAAAAATTCTGAGTATTAATATGGATTTGTCTATTTCTCCTTATACTTCTATCAGTTTTTAATGTTATAATTTTGTTATTAGGTGCACACAACTTTATGATTATCATGTTCTCTTATTGAATTCAACTCTGAAATGACTCTCTTTACTGCTATTAATATTATTTGCAATGGAATCTACTTTGTCTTATCTTAAAAATATGAAAATTCCTATTTCTTTTTTAAAATTAGAATTAGCATAATATTTCTTTTTTCATCTTTTTATTAATTTTTTGGTAGTGAAGATTGAACCCAGGGAGCTTTACCACTGCACTACTATCCCTGGCCCCCCTTACTTTTTTTTTTTTTTTTTTTTTTTTTACTTTTTATTTTGAGACAGGGCCTCGCTCAATTGCTTTGGGCCTTGCTAAATTGCTGAGACTAGCCTTGAATTTGTCAATCCTCCTGCCTCAGCCTCCCAAGTAGTTGGAATTATAGACATGCACTACTGTACCCGGCCGTAGGTTTCTTAAAAGTAGCATGTAGTTAGGCCTTGTTTTTCTCATCCAGTTGTACAATTCCATATTAGTTGGGTGCAAACACTAAAAATCATTTAAATTTAACATTTTATTAATTATCTATTGCAGCAGAATAATATCACCACAAACAATACTTAAAAACAGCACACATTTATTATCTCACTGTTTTGGGGGTGTGTCAGGAATTCAGGCATAGTTTAGATGGGTCCTCTGCTTCAGAATGTCACCAGGTTTCCACAAAAGTGTTAGGCAGGAGTAAAGCTCAATGGAGATAGAATTCATTTCCAAGCTAATGTGGTTGTTGGCAAGATTCCATTTTTTGCATCATCAGAATGAGGGCCACTCTTAGTTCCTTGCCACATGGACTTCTTTTTTGGATCTGGTAAGGGAGCTGTCAATAGAGAAAGTTCACTTGCAATATGGAAGTTGCGTTCTTATGTAACAATCCATCATCAAAACGGAAGTTACATTCTTATGTGACAATCTATCACCATTACGATAACCTATTAGTTAGAAGCAAGTCAAAAGTCCCACCTACACTCAAAAGGAGAGAATTACATAAGGACATGAATACAAGGAGGTAGAGATAATTGGAGGTCATCTTAGAATATCTCCCTTACTTGTTATAGATATGATTGAGATCATATCTACCATTTTACTAGTTATTTCCCATTTTCCCATCTGTTATTTTTTCCCATTTCTTCTTTTGTTTCTATTGCTTGAATTAGTTCAATAATTTTTATGATTCCATTTTATCTCCTTTGTAGCTTTTTATCTATAAATTTTGTTGTGTAATTATGGTGGTTACTTTATAATTTCTAGTACAGATCTTTAATTTATCACGATCTACTTCAAATGATATTGTCCTACTTGGTACAGAGTATAAGGACTATATTGTTTCTCCTCTTCTAGCCCTTGAACTATTGTAAATTTTATTGCCACATATATTATTAACCTCATGATACATTCTTCTTATTATTTATTTATTTATTTTGGTACCAGGGATTGAACTCCAGGGCACTCAACCACTGAGCCACATTCCCAGCCCTTTTTTGTATTTCATTTAGGGACAGGGTCTCACTGAGTTGCTTAGCACCTCACTTTTGCTGAGGCTGGCTTTGAACTAGTGATTCTCCTGTCTCAGCCTCCCGAGCTGCTGGGATTACAGGTGTGTGCCACCATGCCTGGCTTCTTATTATTTTTTCTTTAAGTGACTAATCATCTTCTAAAAAAGACTTAATTAGTGCAAAAATTTCTTTAAATTTATCCATATAGTTATCATTTCCAGTGATGATCTTTTGTTTGGATCAAGATTTTTTGTTATAATTTTCTTTCTTTAATATTTGTTATATACTAGTCTGCTTTTTTCATCTTTTGTGTGACTAAAAAAGTATTTTTCCTCCATTTATTTCATTTTTCTGTGTATGAAATTCTAGGGTGACAGCCTTTTTTCCAGTGTGTTAGAGATGTTATTTCATAGCTTGCATTGTTTCTGATGTGAAACTTGCTATTATTGTTATTTTTATTCCCCTATATTTAATATGTAATTTTTTTCTTCTGGCTGCTTTTATTGTTTTCTATTTAGCACTGATTTTAAACATTTTGATTATGACATGCCTTGCTGTTTTGGTTTTTTTATGTTTCTTGTACTTTGTTAAACTTTGTGAATCTGTAGGCTTATAGTTTTCATCAATTTTGAAAAATGTTGCCCATAATTTCTTCAAATATCTTTTCTGTCCTCCCTCCTATTTGGAGATGACTGTTGCATATTATTCATACACTTGAAGTTGTTTTGTAGAATACTAATGCTTGCTGGGTGTGGTGATGCACCCCTGTCATCACAGCAGCTCAGGAGGCTGAGGCAGGAGGATAGCAAGTTGGAGGCCAACCTCAGCAACTTAGCAAGGCCCTAAGCAACTTTGCAAGGCCTATCTCAAAATAAAAAGGGCTGAGGATGTGGCTCAGTGGTAAAGCACCCCTGGGTTATATCCCCAGTATAAAAAAACAAACAACAACAACAAAACCACACACTGATATTCTATCTTTCCCTCTCTTTGTTTAATTTTTTATCATTTCCTATTGCTAAATCTTCGGGCTTACTAAAATTTTATTTCACAGTATCTACCCTGCCATTAATTCAATTGAGTCTTTTTAAAATCTCAGACATTGTAATTTTAATCTCTAATTGTTTACACTGGATATTTTTCAAATCTTCTACTTAACATGTTTAATCATTCCTTTACATTTTAAACATATGGTGGGATACAGTTCTTTTTAATCCTTGTATTTGTGTCATTTCTGGATTAGTTTTAATTCATTGGCTTTCTTCTCATTTTGAGTCATTTTCCTGCTTCTTTAAATGCCTAGTGGGTTTTTGTTGTTGTTGTTGTTGTTGTTGTTTTTTGTTTATTTGTTTTCTTTTTTTCTTTTTTTTTTTTTTGACTGGGATAGAACCCAGGGATGTTTTACCACTGAGCTACTTCCCCACTCCTTTTTATTTTTTATTTTGAGACAGGGTCACATGCACTACTGAGGCTGGCCTTGAATTTGCAATCCTCCTTCCTCAGCCACCTGAATCTCTGGGATTACAGGCATATGCTACCATATCTGGCACCTGGTAATTTTTTTACTAGATGCCAGACATTGTGAAACTTACTTTGTAGGATATTATGTATTTTGAATTCCTGTAAGTATTCTTAAACGTGGTTCTGGGGTGCAATTAAATTACTTAGAAGTAGTTTGGTGCTTTTGAGTTTTGATTTTAAATGTTGTTAGGTGAGATCAGAACATTCTATGGTCTAGTGTTATTTTTCCCATTACTGGGACGAAATTCTTTTTCATATTCTGCCCAATGGCTTATGATTTATGTTTTCCATTTTAGGAATGTCATTTTAGGAATGGCACTATTCTCGGCCCTGTGTGATCTCCGGGAAGTTTTCCCTTTAAACTTCTCTGATGTGCATGTGCTAGTCCATATTCAGTTAAATTGTAAGGGGACATTCAGATATCCAAAATTTTCTTTCTGTGCAGGTGTCTCCTCTTTGGTATTCTGTTCCACTTTTGCTGCTGTGACCTCCCTGGCTTCCCAGCTCTATGTTTTCAATTCAGGAGTCTATCAGGAATATCCTGGCTTTTTTTTTTTTTTTTTCCTCCGCACAGGAAACTGAGAAAATCATAGGACTTATTTCATTTGAAATCATTGTCATTCTTTGCCTGGTATCCAATGTCATGAAACTGGTTTTTATACATTTTGTCCATTTTTAGGCATTTCTGGCAAGAAAGCAAATCCGGTGCTGTTATGGTTTAGATGTAGTGTCCCCCAAAAGCTCATGTGTAAGACAATGCAAGAAGGTTTGGAGGAGAAACGATTGGGCTATAGCCTTAACCTTATCAGTGCATGGTAACTAGAGGCAGGTGGGATGGGGCTGGAGGAAGTGGTTCATTGGAGGCATGGCTATGGAGTATATATTTTTATCTGGAGAGTGGAATCTCTGTGCTTTCTGATCATCATGTGAGCTGCTTCCCTCTGCCACACTCTTGTGCCATGATGTTCTGTCTCACCTTGAGCCCCTAGGAATGGAGCCTGCCGACTGTGGATTGAGACCTCTGAAACCGTGAGCCCCCAAATAAACTCTTTCTCCTCTACAGTTGTTCTAATTCAGCCTTTTAGTTGCAGTGGTGAAAAAGCTGACTAAAACAGTGCCTCTTTTTTTTTTTTTTTTTTTTTTTTTTTGTAAAAAGCCTTTATTTTATTTCTTTGTATGTATATGGTGCTGAGAATCAAACCCAGTGCCTCCTGCATGCTAGGCAAGAGCACTACCAGTGAGCCACAACATCAGCCCCCAGGTGCCTCTTTTTCTATTTTAGATAAGTCTAAACTCCTTTTGCTTTAAAATCTCTGCATGCAATCAATTAATCGTTGAGTTGACTTTTATATATGGTTTATATTCTTGAGAAATGGGTCTATGTCTTAGATTGGCTATCTTTAGAAATACACCTTGAGATGTAGATTCTTTTGCAAATGCCTTATTGAGGAACTATTTTCAGGAAGCAGGGCAAGACAGGGAAGGAGGCAAGCAGAGTGTGATTTCAGCCTGATCTTGTGGTGGAGCTCTAGAGTACAGTTGCAATACAAAGTTGGTTCTACCTTTAGGCAAGGGTAATGATGCAAGAGCTTTTGTACAAACTTGTTACTACATTAATGAATATAAGCTTCCTCTTATAGGGTATGACCTCTCTGGTGACAACCCCAAATTAGACAGTGACAATTTTCTAGAGAGGAGGACAGCTGTGAGTCATTAGCCGCCAGCACTCATAGCATCTGAAGGGACTGAGTAAAGGGATCGGGGCAGAACAACATCTCCTGTATTATTTTATGATTCTTTATCTCCCAAATGCCTTCAACTTGGTACATATTCTGCACGTGAGTGCCTTACAGTGTAGCACTTCCACAGTATCACATTTCCAAGGAACAAATTATCTCATATGGGTACATTTTTTATGTATTGAAGATTGCACTTGTAAATGCTTTTTGATGGGACTGTTTCTAAAATGTGTCACGTATTATCCTTATACAGCACAGAGAAGATAAGATCAAAATGATTTTTCCATGATGACTCAGGGTGGCAATTTAGGAACCTTAAATACTTGCCTGGGGTGCAAATCAGTAGGATTATGCTTTCTAAATCTTCAGGTGAATTTTGGGAGCCATTGAACAAGACAGCATGCTGGGCTGTCAGCTATCAGCTGTCACAGCTCTTAATAGTACACTGACTTCTTGCAAGTTTCTTCAACTTCAAATCTCTGTAGTCTGAGAAGTCTGATGATTAAAGGTGTCAGGTTGGTGAGAAAATAAGCTCCAAGTTATGTCCCAAAGACCTCTCCTAGAGTGGATTACAGGGCCTTACTGCCTTGGTAATCAACAGATGATGTATCAGGTGCTAAAACACTCTTGTGCTTGGTTCTCATTTGTGGCCTTGTTCCACACCCTGGGGTGCTCTAAACTTCAGCAACTGTGGGAACAATGTATTCAGAATCTGTTTTTTTTTGTTTGTTTGTTTTGTTTGGAACTGAGGGTTGAACACAGGGAAGCTTAACTACTGAGCCACATCCCCAGACCTTTTATATTTTTTATTTAGAGACAGGGTCTGCTAAATTGATGAGGCTGGCTTTGAACTCCCCATCCTTACGCCTTAGCCTCCGAAGTGCTGGGATTACAGGTGTGTGCCACCACACCTGGCTAGAATCTATTCTTTATTAATTGATAATTGACAATCAAGATGAGAGAAATAGTTGACTGGACAAATTTCATCCTAGAGGTGTTAAGAAATTGAAAAAGATTGCTTTTATTAATTTTCTGGCTTAAAACTTTTAAAAGTGTTGTTTTTATAGTCTGAGATTTGGGAAGAATTTAAAGTAGTGAAGAAATAGAATGGAGTATAAGAAAAGGAGATTAAGTTTGCATTCGGTGTTTCATTTTCTCCGAGACGTTTTTCTTTTCTTTTTTCCAAAATGACAATGAATTCAGCAGTACATTCTATGTGGTTAACAGCAGCTTATTTATGTCTCTGTATTAACTGGAAGCTGAAAATGGAGAATATTCTAATACCCAGAGACGATTTTCTATATGATGTAAGAGATGATAAGGGAACTGAATATGAATTGGGGGTGACTGTTGGGATCTATTGAGTTTGGCATAGTGGTATTTTGGGGTCAGCTCCATGAGAACAAATTATGTGGATCTCTTTCTTTTCCTCTTTTTAAAAAATATTTTATTTAGAGACAGGATCTTGCTGAGTTGCTTGATGCTTCATTGAGGCTTTGAATTTGTAATCTTCCTGCCTCAGCCTCCGGAGCTGCTGGGATTACAGGCATGCGCCATTACTGCCACACCCAGCTTCACATACATTTTTGAGTTGTGACATTTTCAGTTTACAATGGACTTCTTTGGATATGATCACATTGTAAGTCAAGGAGAATCTGTAATATTTAATATATATAATTAATGATTGAATATTTACTATGTTCTAGGCACAGAACTGGCAAGTTACAAAATTATCTAATTTTGTTGTTGTTTTTGTTATTTGTTGTACTGGGGATTGAACCCCGGGTGCTCTACCACTGAGCCACATCCCCAGCTGATTTTACTTTTTATTTTGAGACAGGGTCCCACTAGATTGCCCAAGCTGGCTTCAAACTTGTAATCCTCCTGTCTCAGCCTTCTGAGAAGCTGGGATTACAAATGTGCACCACTGTGTCTGGCTAGTAGGGTGTAATTTAACCTCTACCAACATCGTATAAATTGTGATCCCGGTTTTACCAAAAAAGAATCAACGATAAGGAGTTATGTGATTTGTGCCAGTTCACACAGCTAGTAGGTGGCAGACGCTGGAATTTGAACAAGGTTCTTCTGTCTTCAAAGCCTTCTCTTCTCCACATGCCAAACTGCCTCCATCAACATGGCATTAGTAGGCTCAGCTTGCACCCAATGGGGGAAACATTTGCTCAATTTAAAAATACTTTGGAAAAATCACTAAGCAGAAAAATGAGACCTTCCTCTTAAACCATAGTGCTTCTTTCTGTAGACACCTATACAGGAAAACAGCCTGCTGTTAACAGCAGTTAGCTTCATGCAGCTGCAATATTCCCTTGATCTTGCAAGATTCCTGCTGTGTCACATTGCATTGGTCCTGCTGGGAAAATTTACTAATCAAGGGTTGACCGCTCCACTGATAACCCTCCATCTATCAATTTGGTTAATGTGTGTCTTATTTATTTATGAGGTCTACAGGAAAGAAATTTGACATAGCTTCTGTTTGCCTTATAGGAAAGCAAGTTGTGTCAGCTTTTCATCCCTATGACCAAAATACCTGACAATAACAACTTGAAGCAATAGTTTTATTTTTGCTCAGTTTCAGTGGTTTCAGAAGAACTAAAAAAACTGGTAGGTTGGCTTTACTGGGGCCTGAGGTAAGGCAGATCACTATGGTAGAAGGGTGTGGTAGTTGGAAAGCTGCTCAGCTCATGGCAGTTGGGAAGGTAGGGGAGGTGGGGGAGGAGAGAAAGAGAGAGGGAGAGAGGGAGAAAGGAGCCTGGAACAAGATACAGTTTCTAGAGGCACACCCCCCAATGACTTATACTTCCTCTAACTAGACCCCACCTACCTACAGTTTCCATCCATAAATCCATTCAAATGATTAATTTACCAAATGGATTAATCCAGTGATGAAGCTAAAACCCTTATGATCCAGTCATTTCCAATCATTTCCTAAGACATACCCCTGGACAGTACTTCATTGGAGTTCAGACTTTGGGGGACATTCCAGATTTAAACCATAACACAACTTTTTGGGTAAAGTTTTGTCTACAACTGTATTCATATGTGTGCCTCTGTGTGTGTGTGTGTGTGTGTGTGTGTGTGTGTGTGTGTGCTCACGCGCATGCTTATTAATCTCTAATTTATAGAAGAAATTCTTTTTAAATTGTGTTTCCCCACCCCTCCCCCCTTTTTTTTAGTCCTAGGGGCTGAACAGAGGTACTTTACCATTGAGCTACATCCCCAGCACTTTTTGTGTTTTATTTTGAGGCAGGATCTCCTTAAGTTGTGCAGGGCCTCACTAAATTGCCAAGGCTGGCCTCAAACTTGTGATCCTCCTGCCCCAACCTTCCCAATCACTGGATTATAGTTGTGGGTCATTAGCTGGCTCAGAAACTCTTCTTTAAAGAAAAATATTCATGGATACAGTGTAACCTTAAAGTCTCATAGCATAAATCAATTCTTTTTTGAAACTGAGAAATACACCTCCTGAAGCTAGCTGGTTAGTTTCAATTTGGATTGTTTTCTTCTTTTTTAAAAATATTTATTTAATTGAAGATGAAGACACAGCATCTTTATTTATTTTTATGTGGTGCTGAGGATTGAACCCAGTGCCTCACACATAGGAGGCAAGCACTTTACTACTGAGCTACAGCCCCAGCCCCTGGATTGTTTTCTTAAAGGATCAAATATTCTGCATTTTTTGATGAAGTAATAGTTTTAGAATTTGTTCTCAAATTGCTTTGCCAATTCAAATCTGGAAATAGTTAAAGAAGACTGCAATAAACAAATGAAAGGGGATGACAGGGTATGTTTCTGCTAAGAACATGGGGCTGGGAGGGTTATAACTGGAAGGTATTTGAGATCAGATATATGTCTAGGAGCCAAATCTTAGAATCAGAGGTGAAGTAAAAGCTATACTCATGAGATGCCATGTTGGATGAACACAGATAACAATGCACTTGGGCAGGTGAATGCAGCTTCACTGATCTTTAACCTGAGAAGATCCCTTCTCCTTTGGCCAACAACGTCCTGGTGTGCTCAGTGTGCAGCCAAAGTAGGAATATACAGTGAGTGCTGGGGTGACACATGGCTGTGACTGCTGAATAATTCACATCTTTGGGATGTCCAGGGGAATAATGTGTGTGGTGGGAGAAGAAGCAGTCAGATGACGAACATCTTTCTCTCCTTCTCCTCCCCTTCCCCTTCTTCCTTCTCCTTCTTTCTCCTCCTCCTTCTTTCTCTTTCTCCTCCTCCTTCTCCTCCTCCTTTAACCTTCTCCTCCTCTGTTTTTCTCCTCCTTCTTTCCCCTCCTTCTCCTTCTTACCTTTCTCCCAGGGACTGAACCCAGAGGAGCTTACCACTGAATCACATCCCCAGCTCTTTTTATTTTTTTCTTTTGAGACAGGGTCTTGCTAATTTGCTTAGGGCCTCGCTTAAGTTGCTGAAGCTGGCTTTAAACTTGTGATTCTCCTGCCTCAGCCTCCCAAGCTTCTGGGATTACAGGTGTGCACCACTGCACCTAACCAGATGTTCTTCTTATTCAAAGACCATTCTGGTTATCTATACTTGGTCGTCAAACCACCCCGCAACAGGGGCTTACAAAATAACAATAGTTCATTTCATTCACTAATATGAGGCTTGACTGGGCTCACCCTGGCAATTTGTCTTGAGGTCTTTCAGATAGACAGTGGTAGAGGCTGGGGCCGTGTCAAAGTCTCCTTCACTCTTATGTCTGGTAGTTGGGCTGGGGACACCCAAATAGCCAGGAGCTGGAACAGATGGAGCTCCCTGGGCAACTCTATCTTTGTGTGGCATAACATGGCAACTGCAGGGCAGCTAGACTTATAACTCAAAAAAAAAAAAAAAGATGATATCCCAAGAGATGGCATTTAAAAGTCTGAGGCACATAGTTGAATCCATTAATAGTAATGACTATGTTTATTCAAACAGATTTTGAGTTTGGGATTTCATGGAAGCAGATTACAGGGAAGAAACATTATTGTCCCTATAAGTTAAATATATAAGGCTGACCTGTGGGACTAGAGAGTGCAGGTGTGTAGAAGTGTGCTGAGTGAATGTTTGGGTGTGTAAACAGTCTTATGATTCCCAGCATCCTCCAGAGGCTCCCCTTGCTTCTGGCTATAGAGAGAGGAAAAAAATTCATGAGGTCCTGTCTCTCTTCACTTCTAGCTTCTTTGAAACTGAGGTTTTGGTGTGGCCCTCTGTTTCTTTGATCCTTTCCGAGGGAGCACATATAACTACCAAGTTGCACAGCAGTAATGGAGCATATCTTAGAGAAGGCCATGCATTTTCCTTGGTGGTTACTATGCATCTGTAGCCTTTCCTTCAAGGCCTATGAACTTAGCTTAACTTAAATGTAGGAGGGTATCTTGTTTCCTGTGAATTGGTTCAAAAATACAGTTATTGTAAATGTAAAAACACACAGGATCAAGTAAGAACTCCTCAGTCTAATTTTGGAAGATGAGGAAGGTTTTTTCAAGAAGTTTAAAAAAACAGGCACTATGATAGGCTAGAGTTTAAATATATATATAAATTTTTTAGTTGTTGATGGACCTTTATTTTTTATTGATTTATATATGCCGAGAATCAAACCCAGCACCTCACACAAGCTAGGCAAGTACTCTACCACTGAACTATAACCCCAGCCTGAGTTTAAATATTTTATATACATATTTTATGAACTCCTATTATATACAACTAAAATTACTTTGTACATTCATTATTAGAAGCTTGTTTTATTTACTCATATGCAGTCAAAGCTTGTGTTTGTCTAGTTTTAAAATACCTTGGATGCCTTTCTTAGAGCTATTTTGTGTGGTAATTATTAAGTTATTTGAGAGAAGTCAGGTCAAAGTGTTCAAGAGATGAAATTATGTAGCCATTAAGTTGTAAGGTTTCTGATTATCTTCTTATTTGTGGGAGTTTTCATCTCAGAGTCATAAATAAAGGAGAGATGACATAGCCATTTGTATGAACTAAGGCACTGGCTTCAGCCACTTAAGCAAATTATTCTATGCCCAGTTTTTAATTGCCTGGATCCAGTCGTGTGAATTAGCTCCATTTATTTTTGCTTTTTGCACAAGAAAAATGGGACACACATCTCATTAACGTTATTTAACTCATTAGGAGAATCCTTAGTGCTATTCTAAACATTCCATTCTATAAAGTTGATTTAGATAAATCCCTTAGTTGAACCTGTTCTCTTGAGCTGGAATCTTCTTCCTGAACCTCTCTACATCTCTGACTTTTGTGCATCCTTGAAGACCCTGCTTAGGCCCTGCTAGACATCTCCACTATTCAAGTTGGGTTAGTTGCCTGCTGTGAATACATTCCATTATGATTTCTTTTTTAATATTTTGAAATTTAGAAATTTTATTTTTTATTCTTCTTTTTATAATTCCTATCACTTGAAATAAAATCAAGTAATTATTTGTTGAGGTATCTGTCTCCCCATGAGATATGAGCTTTCTGAGGATAGGAAATTTCTTATTCAACAGTGCACACACCATACTCAAAGAAAATGATGAATGTAAGGGAGAAATTACACCCCAAATTCAGGGCACTGGGATGCACCCAATAATGTTTTCAGAATAAATATGTACAAATGTCTTAGTTATTTTTTAGGAGAGAAAAGAACCTATAAAATGCTTAACATATATGAGTATTAGACTCCAAAATTCACAACTTTTAACTGGTGACTTTCCAAAACCCAAATCCATGCAAAGTTGACCTGATAAAATGATTATGAGCCACTTTGATGAATTACATACACAGATTTGAATTCTAAAGGATAACTTGCTATGCATATTGCAAACCAGTAATTATGCTATGGGCTAAACTAAATGAACAACCAAATTGAACCTTTTTCTACCTTCTCATAAACTTTTTCTATGATAGAGTGATAAATTATTTTTAGCCATCTATTGCTGTCTAACAAACTACCCAAAACTTAATGTCTTCAAACAACATTTTCAACACACTTAACATTGAGAAGAACCCACTTACCAGAAGACTGTGAAGTGAATTATTGACAGGATTAACTTCCTTGTGAGCTGTTGGATGGAGATCTTAGCACCTCACGAGCTGTTGGTTAGATGTCCCCAGTTCCTTGCCATGTGGGCCCCTCCATAGGACAGCTCAAAACATGGCATCTGGCTTGATGGGAAAGAGCAAACAAGAGGCAGGAGAGAGCACCAGCAAGAGAGAACATGCTAGCAAAACCTAAGTCCCACTGTTTTCTAACCTAATCTTAAAAATGAAAAGTGTGTCACATTAGATTGGATAGAGAGAAATGATGGGAGGGGAGGGGAGGAGTAGGGGGGGAATAGGAAGGGCAGCAGAATAGAATAGACATTATGATTACTGTTTGTATATAGGTGACTCTATGACCAGTGTGATTCTGCAATCTGTACAATCAGAAAAATGAGAAATTATACTCCAATTGATTCAAATGTATGATTTGCCAAGATCATTGTAATGTCATGTGTAGCTAATAAAAAAATTTAATTTAATTTAATTTAAAAAAATGAGATGCCATTGCTTTTGCCATATTCTCTTGGTTACTAGGTTCAGTCTACACCTAAGGGAAAAGGGTTACATAAGAGTTTGAATGCCAGGAGGTGAGGATCATTAAGAGCCATGTCAGAAGCTGCCCAAAACAAAACAAAAAAAGAAATCAAGAAAAAAATGGATAACATAATATTCGGAGGTACTAAAACAAAACATACTGGTGTGATTGAACGACAAACAGAATGGATATGTGAGAGAAAGGAAAGTTGAAGCCCAAATTCTTTATTGCTTTATTCTTTAATCCTTCAATATCCACTGACTATTTATTTGGTGCCAAGGAAGATGATACACTCAGTACCCTAGAGAGGAATCAAACTTCATTCATGAATGAAGCAGTTTACAGATTAATGAAGGAAATCAGCATGAGGAAAAACCAGTATGGAAAATGTCATAATACAAAGGATCTGATAGTGTTTTTGGAGTTGGATGAGTAGAATGAGTGTCAGGAAATTTTACTTTGAATTGCTGAAAGTTGTGCAGAGATCAATAGGAACAAAAGCCTGTGGAAAGGAATAAGGTTTGCTTATTTGGGATTTATGAAATCAGGATTTTGCTAATCACTTCAATTTACAGAAAAATCATTAAGTGGCTGGAAAAGAAGCTATTTATTTATTTTAAAAATTTTTTTTTAGTTATACATGGACACAATATCTTTATTTATTTTTATGCTGTGCTGAGGATCGAACCCAGGGCCTCACACGTGCTAAGCAAGTACTATACCACTGAGCTACAACCCCAGCCCTGAAAACAAACTATTTTTTAACTGTCACCAAGTATCATCCTCAATGCCAAATGGATGAGTAGGAAGTCAATTTCCACAGAAAGTAGGGATGACAAGGGAAAGATAACTCAGGAAACTGCTTATGTCTCCTTAGATATTAGATGGCCTGGGTGGGGTGGGTTTATTTGAATTCTACGACTGTCCTTGATGAAATTTTGAAAGATGCATATATTGTCATTAGGAATGTAGTTGAAGCCTCTCTTCTTCTCTATTTCTCTAACCCCAGGAACTTGGTCAGTTCTGGGGGCCTTCTTTTTACCTGAGGCTCTATTGGGCCAACCTTAATTGGCTATGTCCCCAACAGACACCCCTGGAGATATCTCTTTCCTCTCATCCATCAGACAGAAGTATAGGAGGTGATTTGGGGTCAGCATCCAGACTAGCAGAGAAACTGATACATATGCCACCCAATTTTAAGACCAGACTCTACAGTACCCATAAAAATTATTGATAGTGACGTGGCAGGGTACATGTGTGTGTGTGCTTGATTATGGAATATGATTGCATTATTTTACTTCTAATTATTATATATCTTTTGGCTTTGCTGTCACCTCAGTTATGTCTTCACAAATATATTTCCTCTTTTTGTGACAGAAGCATATACTTATTTCTGAGTTTAATTGTTTTTGGAATCTTTCAATTTCTCTGCTCTGCCAAGTAATTGTGTCATATTTAGGTACTTATTTTTCTAAGTGTTAGGGGTATATCAGAAATAAATCCAGGGCTGGGGTTGTGGCTCAGCGGCAGAGCGCTTGCCTCACACGTTCAAGACCCTGGGTTCGATACTCAGCACCACATAAAAATAAATAAAAATAAAATAAAGATATTGTGTCCAACTACACCTAAAAAATAAATATTAAAAAAAATAAATCCAGGTGCTAGAGGAGAATTATAGTTCAGAGATGGTGACAAAGCCCACATTTGAACCCAAAGCCTGCATTATGTTTTTTGTACCAAACCAAACAAATGAGCCAGTAGATGAAATTGTGGTCTAGAATCTTTGAGGAATCTGCAGTGTCAGGAGAGCTTCTGGGAGTGAAAACTGAGTAAATGGGTTGATTAGCATGCTGTCATCCTTGGAATGAGTAGATAAGGAAGATGAGCTGGGAGAGCAGCTACAAGGAAACTATTGCCTTTGTGATCCCCTACACCTCAGCTCCTGGTTGTCTCTAGTGAGAGAGGAGGGAGCCCTCGAATAAGAAAGCATAAGCATCATAAGTTAAAGAGTTAAAAGTCTCAACAAAATGATAAATTCTTTATTTATGTGTGAAGACATACAAAACAAAAATCACCACTCTGATGGCTTTCTAAAGCATTTACCAATACTCCTTTCTGTAGCTTTCTGTATTTGTCTATTTTTGACATAAGATCTACTTTCCCTTCACCTATCCAGAGTCAAAAGACCCTCTTTAGATCACACAGCAGTTCTCAGATCTTACTTTCTTTTTAAATATAAAATAAGGTCTTAAATGTCAACATTTTTCTGGAACTGGAATGAATTATTCTCAGTCTCCGTTAAAGCAAAAAATTTTCTTCTTTTTTCCTGCAAACCAGTTTTTATAAGTGACATAGTCTGATTGTTAAATACTGAACCACAACAGCAGCCTGTCTAAAATTACACTATAATTATGTGCTTATATATCTGTCTCTCTGACTAAACTGGGAACTCCCTGTAGGTTGGAGTCCTGCGCCATTCTCTTATGTACTGAAATGCATATAGCAGTGCCTGCACTTAGCAAATTGCCCACAAATGCTTGGCCACATAAAGTTATTCATTCATTCATTCATTTGCACATGTTATTCAATCTCCATGAATTTTTTATTTTTAATTAGGCTAGCAGTATAGAAAGCACCTGGCAAATTATCAGATACATAGTAGATACTCAATAAATGATATGACATTCCTTCCCCCTTCTCAGAGATGCAACTCATCAAAACAAAGAAGTAGATATTATCTAAGGAAGATGAGTGTTCTAGAACCACATCCTCATCCATTTTAAACTCATCTGTGTCAATTTCATGTTTACCTGCCTATACATCCCCATTCTTGGCTGGGGAACAGCGGGAAAAGGCTTTCTGCAGCCTTCTGCTTTCTGTGTCTTACATGAACGTGATTTGTGTACAGACGACAGGAAGCCTTGTTACTCTTGCTGGGTGAATGGAGCTGTAAATAACCTCTACCTTCCACACATGATTTGTTCTGGTCCAGGCCCCTTTTTTATTCATCCTTGGTTAAACATCCTCTCTTCTAATTGCTGTACGTGCCCTTTTTTGCATCTGAGTTCATCAAAGACCTTTATTACTCATTTTCCACTTTGATCAGGGAAGCTCAGAAATCTTTAATGCTTACAAAATGGAAACATGATAAAATATCACATGTCACTAATATAGTCAAATTAGTACATGCAATTTGAAAACTTATCAATGCATTAAAGAACTTCATTTTAGACCTCTTTTTAAAAGGTCAGACTCATTAATAAAAGGTCTGTGATTTTTTTTTTTTTTTTTAGAATGGTTTTGCTTATCAGGATGCTGAGGGACTAAATCTTGAACTTGATTAAAGAATTTAGGTCCATTGTTCCTTGTCTGCAGTTTTGAAATGCTCCAAATTCTGACATTAACTAAAGTTGTTTTGTAATTTAATCAATGACAAAATTCCAGCTGAACTAAAGAGGGGTTATTTATTCTCTCTCTCGCTCTCTCTCTCTCTCTTTCTCTCTCTCACCAGGGATTGAACTCAGGGGCACTCGACCACTGAGCCATATCCCCAGCCCTATTTTGTATTTTATTACAGACAGGGTCTCACTGAGTTGCTTAGCGCCTCACTGAGTTGCTTAGCGCCTCGCTGAATTGCTGAGGCTGGCTTTGAACTTGTGATCTTCCTGCCTCCACCTCCTGAGCCGCTGGGATTACAGGCGTGGGTCCCTGCGCCTGGCCTTTATTGTCTCTCTTTATGGAAATTTTCATGGAAAATATATCAATGTTTGATTACTGCATGGTGCCCCAGGCCCTATTGCAAATATTACTTAATATATAGTTTAAAAGGAGGGAGAAGAGGAATCGCATGGATGGTGAAAGGAGACCCTCATCATTATACAAAATACATGTATGAAGATGTGAAAAATATATATATAGTTTATGTTCTCTCTAACCTTCTTTCTTTCTTTTCTTCTTTTTTTTTTTTTTTTGGTATTAGGGTTTGAACTCAGGGGCACTCAACCACTGAGTCACATCCCCAGCCCTTGTAACCTTCTTAAAATATGAAAAGTCTGGGTTTTGAAACATACTTAGTCCCAAGAGTTATCAAACTTGATCCCAGAGGTGTTACTGTGTGGAATTAAGTTTCATTTTTAAATTGGTTTTAAGGAATATTCAGTTGCTACCTACAAAAATACTAATGCATGAAGTAATTAATGTAATTCCTGGGATTTGTTAAAATAATATAGGAGAGAGGAGGTAGGTGTCAAGAACTTTGAAGGGCATCAATATTTGCCCCTCCTTTCAAGCTCACAAGGTAGTCTGCTAGTTTCATGGATGTTGGCAAAAGACACAATACTCTTGGGTCAGCACAAAGGACTTTATTATTCACAGACCAGAAAACAGCATGAGTTTTATGTTCACTCAGGTCTTTCTTACTATTTAGGTCCTATGGGAGCAATGTGAAGTGGCCCAAGTGGGTGTTGTCCAAACAGTGGGTTTGCATCACAGCTGGGAAACCCTGAGCTTTGAGATCCTAAATCTTTTATTCTAGACATTAAGCAAATCTGCCTGGCATTGCCTTGGAGGGAGATATTGTCTTTATTATAATATTGTCAGTAAACAAATCTGCCTTCTGCTCTGAAAACAGACTGTTTTTCATGCAAGATTGTTCACTATACACACATTTTTGAAAAGATAGTCCATAACAAAGGTAGTCAGCCCCTGTGCTCACAAGATAGGCAGGCATAAATGCAAGACACCCATGGAGAATTGTCTTCCAATGGTGGTGGGGGTAGAGTGAGGGAAATGAATCTATTTATCTGTGAGTTGATAATGACTAAAAATGAGTGATAGATATACTGGAGACACACACACATATATATGAGTGCATAATGATTAAAACTGAGTGATGGATACATTGAGGTATAGTCTGCTTTTGTATATTTTAAATTTTCCATGAGTAATAAGTTTAAGAAAATAATAGCTACTGTATCTGAAAGTACTAGGTGACACTTTCCATACAAACCGCAATAGAGAAGATCCAAAGAAACAATGCTATCTCTCCACCCTATCGCATCTTTACTTCACTGAGCAAATGGGTCACAGCAAATGTTCTTGGAGGCTGATTATGTTATGACTTGCTAGAGTATTGGTAAGTTCCATATGATTGATTCAAATCTCTACCAGTTTGATAACTACCAATTGTGAAAGTCAGGAATATTGGGGAATGGTAGAAATGACCTTTCAGTTTTTAATTTGGGGGCAGCACAATACACATAACACTTATACATAAATATATACACTACAATATATATATAACAGATACATATCATGGATGCTACTGGTGAGACAGCAAAGGAGACTTTATTTATGTACAAGGCTTTTTGTTCACATGAATAGTAACCAGACTGTCAAGAAAGGAAATTTTGGAAATAATGCTAATGTAGGTGTTTTCAGAAAATATGTCTTGAAAATAAATATGGTTTAGTAAAACAAATATATTCCTACTCCATTCCTAAAAATGGAGGTGTCTAAACTGAAAAATGAATGTCTTATTCCCCAATACCAAGCACCAGCCTCTTTCCAATTTCCTATTTTCCTCCAAAGAGGTCATTGCTGTTAAGTGTTTGCTGTGAATTCTTCCAGGCTGGTTTCTATAAATTTACATACATTAATATGTAAAAGTACAAATATAGTTTTTTAAAGCATAAATGGGATTATACTGTGCATATTTTTCTATACCTTGCTTTTTTCATTTTAAAGTTTCTTGAAGACATTTTGATTTCAGTATATATGAAACTTTCCATTTTTAAATATGTTGCAAAAAATTCATAGGATGGATATATCATATTTGAAACATCCAACTTAAGCCCTTCTTTCACTGCTGCTAACAATTTTTCATAGTTATTATGAACACATATCACAACTGCATTCCACGCCAGATAAGTTTCATGGATGAATTCCTGCCCAGTGGGGTCTCTAATCTAAGATAACCTTGACACAAACATGTACCAAGAATGCATGGTCTTCATGGATCAAGAGTTTTGAGTGCTTTAAAAAATTATTTCCCCCAATCATAGAGGAAAGGAGATTAATAAGGAACAGGATATTTACATAGTCTTGAAGTACCTCCTCATCAATTATTTATTAGTCATAAAAGGAAAACTTATGCAGTAAAGAAGCCAGACTTTAACCAAATGACCAACATTAACATCACCAATAAACCCAAATGGCATTATATACTTCTACTATGAGACCCAGAGAAAGTACAATATCATATGTAGTATTCTGGCCAGATATGCATTAGTTGAATTAATTAATGAGAAAACATCATGAAGTAACATTCTATAAAATATGTGGTCCATATGCTCAAAAAATAATGAATGAAATAAAAATATTAATCAAAGAAAAAGAAGGCTCTGGAACTATTCCTGATTAGAGTGGATTAAATATACATGATGCCTAAGTGCAGTGCATAATCCTGGACAGGATCCCGTACTACAAAAAATTTCTGTAAAAGAAATAACTAACCCAATCAATAAATGGGTCAAGGAGCTGAACAGATACTTTGCAGAAGAGGATATACATGTGATCAAAAAATATATGATGAAGATAATAGAAATTTTATTGTTTGACTTATTTAAAATGAGAGCATTTTGGTTGACAATTCTACTTCAAAATTTTCTTATTTTTAACTGATGTCATAATTTTAAAGTAATCAATTTCTAATCATGATTTTGTCATAGTTTGCTAAGGAGTTGATCTCAAGGCACAAAATATGAATTATACTAGAAGGCTATTTTTTATCGTAGTTTGGATGGGTTAGGAAAAGCCTCAATTTTTCACTTTCTAAAGTCTTTCAGCGGGGGCTGGGGATGTGGCTCAAGCGGTAGTGCGCTCGCCTGGCATGCGTGCGGCCCGGGTTCGATCCTCAGCACCACATACAAACAAAGATGTTGTGTCCGCCAATAACTAAAATAAATAAATATTTAAAAATTCTCTCTCTCATCTCTCTCTCTAAAAAAAATAAAAATAAAAAAATAAAGTCTTTCAGTGCATTCTTCTTTCATCTTATTTATGCAAGTTAAAGTTTTTGGTAACAATTCTTGCAACTGTAAAATAAAACTACATAGATGTAAGAAGTCATGTAAACAAACAGTTAATGAGCTTACCAAGGTTAGCAAAACTTTTCATTGTAAATCGGTCTGTACTCAGCAAATAAAAATCATTAGTTGTATGAACACAAATTCCATTTTGACTTCCAGGATGTCACACTACTTCTGTACCTAGCATTTTGAGTCCTTATATTTGCAATGTTACACAAACTGTACTATTTTCTTTTATGTACAGTTTGCATGAATAAACTGTCAAGAGAATAATTCTATCTTTAAATTAAAAAAAGTATAAAAAATGTTCAACATCTAGCAATTAGAAAAATGCAAATCAAAACTATTCTAAGATTTTATCTCACTGCTGTCAGAATGCCAGCTATTAAGAATACAAACAACAATAAATGTTGGCAAGGATTGGGGGGAAAGGCACACTCATACATTGCTGGTGAGACTGCAAATTGGTGCAACCAATACAGAAAGCAGTATGGAAAATCCTTGGAAAACTGGGAATGGAAGCACCATTTGACCCAGCTATCCCACTCCTCAGTCTATACCCAAAGGACTTAAAAGCAGCATACTACGGTGACACAGCCACCTCAATGTTTATAGCAGCTCAATTCACAATAGCTAAATTGTGGAACCAACCTAAATGCTCTTCTGTAGATGAATGGATAAAGAAACTGTGTTACATATACACAATGGAATATTACTCAGCATTAAAAGAGAATAAAATCATGTCATTTGCAGGTAAATGGATGAAGTTGGAGAATATAATGCTAAGTGAAGTAAGCCAATTCCAAAAAAAAAAAACAAATGCCAAATGTTTTCTGTGATATAAGGATGCTGATCCATAATGTGAGTGGGGGGGGGCAAGGGAGGATTAGATGAATTCTAGATAGGGCAGAGGGAGGAATGGGAAGGGAGGGGAAGGGAGGAGACATGGGGATAGGACAGACAGTGGAATGAGATGGATATCATTACCCTAAGTTTATGTATGAAGACACAAATAGTGTGACTCTACTTTGTGTACAACCAGAGACATGAAAAATTGTGCTCTATGTATGCAATATGAATTGAACTGCATTCTGCTGCATCACTGTAAATGTGGCTGTGTCACTGTAGTATGCTGTTTATAAGTCCTTTGTGTATAGACCGAGGAGTAGGATTGTTGGGTCAAATGGTGGTTCCATTCTCAGTTTTCTAAATTAGAATTAAAAAATTGTTAGAGCAATCAATAATGGAATATCGATTAGAGATTAGAGCAAAACCAGGCATCAATGGTAAATTTTCCAACTTCAGTAACTGCACCAGAGTTATGTAAGATTATGTGTTGGAAATATATTAAATTATATTAGAAAACATAGGAAATGCACATTAAAGAGTTAGGGGATAAATGTATATGCTCCTGAAAATGGCTCAGAAAAAAGTCTGTGTATGCATGTGCACATTTGCACCTACATTTGTGTGTGTACTGAGAGAGACTATGATAAAGCAAATGTGGCAGATTATCAAAAATTAGTGAAAATAAACATGAATAACAAGTCCATGGGAATTCTTTTTTACTATTTTTGCAAATTTTTCTAAAATTGAAATTATTTCAACTTACAGTTGAAGACCATGTCTTGGTTTTAAGAGCATGGAGAGACCTGGAGTAGTTTTGTCTTACATTCATGTGTTGGACATGGAGCTGAGTTCAACCTGTTGACTGCTTGAGGTGAGTTCTGGTTATAGAATTTTAGGGAATGGTTCTTTTTAAAGGGGTTTTCCAGGAGCCCCACATGGTGACACACCTGTAATCTCAGTTAGTTGGGAGGCTCAAGTGGAGGATCATAAGTTTAAGGCCAGCCTTGGCAACTAGTGAGTCCCTAAGCAACTTAGTGAGACCCTGTCTCAAAATAAAAGATAAATAAATGAATAAAAATGGTTGGGGGGGTGTAGGTCAGTGGTAGAGCACTTGCCTACCATGTGCAAGACCCTGGGTTTGAGCCCCAACACTACCAAACAAGAAAGTTTTCTGGAGATAGGCTATATATCTCACAATTAGGAGCTGCCAAAACACGTTGGTTTCAGAAATGCACATAGTTGAACAGCTGTTAATTTACAGAGGCAGGAGAGAACTTGTATTTTAAATGGTAAGTTGTTGTTTTCTGGGGCATTTCACTCAGCTGTGCTTTAGCAGATAAACTCACTCTCACTTTTAATTCTTTACTTTTTGTAATGCTGATAGAATTGGTGAACAATGGAGCATGGTTTAGGTTTAGAGATATATAAAAGCATGGAAATTATTATTATTATTTTATTTTAATTAATTAATTTATTTTTAAATATTTTTAGTTGTAAATGGACACAATATCTTTATTTATTTTTTATGTGGTGCTGAGGATCGAACCCAGTGCCTCACGCTTGCTAGGTAAGCGCTCTGCCACTGAGCTACAGCCCCAGGTAAGCGCTCTGCCACATTATTATTATTTTAAATATTTACTTTTTAGTTGTAGTTGAACACAATATTTTTATTTTATTTATTTATTTATTTTTATGTAGTGTTGTGGATTGAACCCAGGGCCTCACACAAGCTAGGCAAGCGCTCTACCACTGAGCCACAACCCCAGCCCCCAAAAAACATGGAAATTATTTTGAAAGATCAATAGTCCCTCATATCTATCTCTAAATTGCTTCAAGGAACTGGCAATAGCAATTATTTTAACAGCTTTATTGAGATACAATTCACATACATACATTTAATTTGTTTAAAGTGTACAATTTGACAGTTTTTAATACATTCTAAGAGGTGCAACAAACACCACAATCTATTTTTAGAACATTTTCATCATCCCCTAAAGATACCCTGAACCTTTTAGCAATCACTCTCCATTCCCTCTGCCCCATTGCTGCAGGCAACCACTATTCTATTTTCTGAATCTCTGGGTTTGCTTATTCTGGACATTTCACATAAATGGAACATGTGGTCCTTTGTGTCTGGATTCTTTTATTTAGCATGTTGCTTTCAAGGCTCATTCAATTGTAACTTCATTTCTTTTTATTGCAGAATTACAGTCTGTTGCATGAATATACTGCATTGTGTTTATCTACGCATCAAATAATGAACATTAGGGCTATTTCCACTTTTTGTCAATTATGAGTAGTGTTGCTAGGAATACTTGTGTAGATGTATGTTTTAATTTCTCTTGCATGTATCTAGGAGTGGAATTGCTAGATCATATGATAACTCTGCATTCAGCATCTTATTATTCTTATTTTATATATATATATATATATATATATATATATATATATATATATATATATAAAACTGGGGAATGAATCCAGAGACACTTAACCACTGAGTCACATCCCCATTCCTTTATATTTTATATGCAGACAGGGTCTTGATAAAGTAGCTTAGGGCCTCACTAAGTTGCAAAAGCTGGCTTTTTTTTCCCCCACATTTTTTATTGGTACATTATGTTGTACATAATGATGGAATTTGTTACATATTCATGTTGAACACAATACAACCACATAATTTGGCCAATATCACTCCCCAGCATTTCCCCCCTCCCTCCCTGCTGCTGAGGCTGGCTTTGAACTTTTGATCCTCCTGCCTCAGCCTCCTCAGCCACTGGAATTACAGGTATATGTCACCACCCCTGGCTTATACTTTGGATTTGCATTTCCGTAATGACTAATGATATTGACTATGTTTTCATGTGCTCCTCAGCCGTTTTTATATCTCCTCTGGAGAAACTTCTATTTAAATCCTTTGCCAATTTAAAAAAAATTGTGTTATTTGTCTTTTTGTAAATGAATTGTAAGATTTTATATATTCCACATACAAGTTTTTTTTGGATATATAATTAGTAATTGGCAATAGCAATTTACACAGGTTGGCTATCACCAGGCTGCTTTTTTTCCACTTAAATTTTTCTTGTATGTATTTCAATTTCAGTATATTATGTATTATTCTCAATTTTAAACAAAACAAAGCAAAACAAAAAAACTGTTTTAGGGCAGGGGATGTAGCTCAGTAGTAGGGCACTTGCCTCGCAGAAGACCCGGGGTTTGATCCCCAGCACTGCAAAACAAACAAACAAACAAAACCAAACTCCCCCAACTGTTTCAAAGTATAGTTTTTTCTCAATATCCTTGAGGGATTTGTTCCAGTACTCACTACACATATCAAAATTTGCAGATGCTCAATTCGCTTACATAATATTGCATTGCATTTGCATATAACCTACACACATCCTCCTGCATATTTTAAATTATCTCCAGATTACTATACCTAATATAATGTAAATGCTATGTAAATAGTTGTTATATTATATTGTTTAGGGAACAACATTAAGAAAGAAAATCCATACATATTCAGTACAGATTCAAATTTTTTCCCAAATATTTTTGATCTGAGATTGGTTGAATCTACAAATGCAGAACCCATGGACATGGAAGACTGGCTGTATTTTATAGAATGCATGTATCACATTGGAAAGATTATCATGTGAATGAGGTCATCTGTTTATATATTATTGTAGGATGTATTCTGAACCATACTCTTAGTTAGTTTGCAGAAAGCTAAGCTGCTATAAGAAATAGAACTCAAATACAGTGACTTAAAGATTATAGAAGTTTATTTCTTTTTCACCCAATAGTTTGTTTTTTTTTAAGAATTTTTTAATATTTATTTTTTAGTTTTCGGCAGACACAGCATCTTTGTATGTGGTGCTGAGGATCGAACCCGGGCCGCACGCATGCCAGGCAAGCGCGCTACCGCTTGAGCCACATCCCCAGCCCTCACCCAATAGTTTTGAAGTGGATAGTTGTAGTAATGTAGGCTGATTCCTGCAACAGACAATTCCAAAATGGAAGAGACTGAAAACAATAAAATACTTATTTCTTGTTCATATCATAGTCCAATCAAATGATTCATGGTCCGATCAAATGATTAGATCAGTGGCCTTCCTCATGGTAATTTCAGAGCCCAGGTTTTCTGACTCTTTTGGGATGACATATGCTCATGAAATGGGGAAGAATTGATGAATTATTCGGTGGACAGTGATTGCTGCCACAGGGATCTATTAATGGTATAATATTGGTGGAGACCACAACATGGGGGAAAGGGATGGCAAAAGACAATGCTGGAAAGACAAGAAGAGGTCATGTCATAAAAGATCTTGAAGGCTAAATTAAGGAGTGCTATAGTTTAGATCTAGAATATCCCCCAAAGGTCTATGTGTTAAAGGTTTGATCCGTAGCATGATGCTATTGGGAGGTGGTATAAATTTTAAGAGGTCAGGTCTAGTGGGAGGTTTTCATGTCACTGAGGACATGCCCTTGAAGGGGATTGTAGGACCCCAGTCTCTTTCTCTTTACTTTCTGATTTGCCATGAGATGAGCAGTTTTCTGCACCTTGTGCTCCCAACTATGATGTACCACCATAGGCCCAAAGCAACAGGGATAATTCATTACAAACTGAAATCTCTAAAGCTGTAAGTCAAAATAAGCTGTTCTTTTTATAAGTTGATTATCTCAGGTATTTGTTATAGTGTCAGAAAACTGATATACACCGGAAGGTGGACATGTTATAAATGATAGAGGAATAGAGAACAAGAACACAATCTGGTTTTTAAAAGTTTTCAAAGAACACTCTGACTGTAGTAACTACAGAAACTTGTGGAGAGAAGTAAGAGAGTACCATTTGGACTCAAATCTATTGTGTTAATCTAGGCAGAAGTTGATGGCTTAAATCAAGTTAGAATCAATAGAAATGGAGAGAATTCAATGGATCTAGCAGTGGTAACTTTAGGACTTGAAGACTGATGCAGTAAGGAGAACTGGTAAGGATAATGATGGGAACACAGATGACAACCTGCCAACCATTCTCTGACATGAGAAATCTGAAGGAGAAAAATTGGAGGGAGTGGGCCATAGTGGGGGATTGTAATTAAGGTTTGGCCTCAGCAAGTTTCATGTTTCTCTGAGGTTTTCCAATGAAGAAGATGCTGGTTGGTCTTTGGACAAAGAGGCACAGAATTGAAAAGAGAGAGATCGACACTACAAGTGAGATCCCACAGTGATTTAACAGCAGTTAGAGCAATGAGAGTCACTGAAATCACCCCATGTAGAAAAGATATCATGTAGAATGTGACTAGCTAGACTCAGGACAGAGTCTGGTGGAGCATTAACAATATGAATCATAGATAGTAAAGATCTCAACAGACTTAGAGGAGACAGAGGGGTGTCAAGACAATGCAATGTCAGAGAGGCCAAGGAAAGAGATGATTGCAAAAAGTACAGTGTGCTCAACAGTGTCATGTGAGAGAAACTTAAAAGATCATCACCTGGACTTAACCACAGGGATTTAACGAAGATCACTTGAGTGTCTTGATGGGAGCAGAAACCAGACTGGTTTGAATGACAGGTGAATGAAGACCATGGCGCACAGGTCACCAGTATATGCTGCTCTCTCAGAAAGTCATTCTTCAAAGAGGATGGGAGAAAGAGGCAGAAGCTTGGTGGAATGTGAGGTGGAGGGATTTTGCTTTATGTATGTGGTAGAACAAACCTATCCATGATTACCAATGGAAAATGAGGTTAGGTTAAACAATAAAGGTGAGAAATGGCATGATTATTAGAGGTAGAAAAGACATCAAGAACATCCATGGATTGGAATGGCTTTGAATATGAATTCCCTTACCCCTAAGTCATTTCTTTTGTGGAAGACTCTAAATATTAGAACTAAATTTCTTAGACTGAAAGGAAATACGTTTCCTTGTATTTCTCATCTTATTTCTGCCTGCTCAACTCTTACATGGCTGCAATCCTGTTTCCTCTTCAGTTTCTTTTATAAACATCCATAGTTCCTTAAAACATTTTTCATATGATTTGATTTCAAAATTTCATCTGAGCAATGTTCAACTTCAAATGTCAAGTCCAGAACTGCCAAAAAAATTTCCAGACATGGCTTGGCATATGCAATACCAAGTCCAGTGTTTTATGTTTTCTTTCTTGATCTGGACACTATATAATTATTATTACTTTATAAATTGCATTATGAGCCTTTAAAAAAATCAAACTATACAAACATTACTTATTGTGCTTATAAACAATTGAAAACCCCAAGTCTTTTTCCCCAGAGCTACTTTTAAGCCAGCATTCTCATGTTAAAAGTATGGATCTTGTGTTTTTCTTTGCTAGTTTCAGCTTATTATTTCAAGCTGTCATCTTATTGGATGGGAAATGGATTCTGACATCCAACATATTTATTCTCCTTTTCTGTCAGTGCTATCAATGTCAACATACAAGATGCTGTAGTGGGAAGCAGAATTCTAAGATGATTCCCACCTCCTGGTATTCTTACTTTGCTGTGATCCTCTCTCCTTGAGTGGAAAGTGGAACTGGGACTTACTTCTCAATAACAGAGTATGACAAAAGTGAAGGAATCTTGAAGATGTAGTAAAGGTCCCTAAGTAGTTGTCTTTGAGTTAATCAAAAGAGAAATTCTCCGGGGTGGGCCTTGCAGAACCCGGGGAGACTTTTAAAATTATGTCCAGACCTTCCCTGAAGGAAGAGACTTGAACTGGGATGTGTCCCCTAAAGGCCTTGAAGAATCAAGCAACCATACTGTAAACAGCCCTCTGGACTGAGAGCCTCTAGACTGGAGCCTCCTGCAACTTCAAGGAACTAAATTTTGCCAACCACCCAAATGAGTTTGGAAAAAGTCCCTGAATCTCAGATGAGGCCATTGCTTCTTCCCTGATTATAGAGGACCCATCAATAGACCCACAAAAATTGTGACATAATAAATATATATTATTTTAAGCTGCTGTTTGTGGTAATATGTTTTACATATTTCTATTTCTATTTATATAGAAAATGGAAGCATTATCTTCTGAATTACCCTCTATGTTTTGAGTAAGATAGTAAGATACTTTTAAGTAAGAGAGACTGCACAGGAAGAGAGCACCATTTATTTGAGACTCCCTTTTCCACTTCCTCTTGCCCACCAGGTTAGTGAACTTGGCTTGGTGAGGAGCAGAAAACATACTGCACCGCATAACAGCTGCTCCTGACTAGAAGAAAACTAGCTCCATGAAAACAAAAGGACACAGTGAAAACCAGTATCATCCATGTTGTATACTGTTGTGATACTTATTAATGGCCCTGCTGATTCACTCTGTGACAAAGCATTTGGATCAGGCATTAGTAGACTGTCTCTGACATTGTAAGAGAGTTATTTCCCTTTAGATGAAAAATATTAATATTCTAGGCACGCTAGATTTCTTGACTAAGAGACCAACCCTGCCCTCTCATTAGTACTTTGTGGGTGTCAGGACTTTCATTAAGATTCCACTTCCTTTAATGTGGTCACCTTGGCATGTGTTTTGAATGATTTTAGTGGCTTAGGGAGGATTGGTTTTTCCAAATAATAGCCAAGAATGCAGAAAGTAATTGGATTTGGCATATTTTGGAGCATCTCATCGAACTGCTTTTAGAAGAGCTCTTAAAGAAAGGCTTTATTTAAATCAGAACAAAAAGGGAGATTTGGCTGGAGGAACTGATGAGCTTCTATGAAATTCTATGACTAATGCTGCATGTCAACACCAGTCTTCCATGCAGATGGATATAATGACATCAATGTGTATATACTCCAGAATGCTGAAGGAGGAAAGGAAGTCACCCCACCTCATTCCAGAAAGTTAGTAGGAATATAGTGAGAAAGCAGGAGACAGAGTGGGTTCCATATTGGTTGATGGACAAGTGGGCAGAAAACTTTAGTTCCTGAGGTGATTTTGTACCTCAGAGATGTCTTCAGGAAATACCTCTGGATCTGTACCTAGCATAAGCAGCCAAAATGGATTAAGCACTGGCCACGAGCAAGTGCTCAGAACTATACCACCTACTAGGAAGAGGGTCTGTCCTCATTTCCTTCTCATCTAAAACTAACTACAGGCCACAGATATTTAAGTTTCTCTCTTCTGCCAGAATGTTTAATTGGATAGTCAAAGCGGAGATATAAATACTGACCTACAGAGGTCAGGGACCAAAATGTAGAAATTAATGATCCTATTGTGACCTGTTTTGGTCCTGTTATTAAAATGAAATTACACTTAATAACTACTATATCTGATAATGACATATATATTTAAAGAAAAAGAGCACTCGGTATATGCTTAATTCCTGTCTTTCCAAGGACTTGATGGAATTGACCAGAAAGCCCCAGACTCTCTTTCTTGCATAGGGGTGTGGCCACCGTTTCAAAGTCTGAGGACAGTGTCCTGCAAGAAATTACCAAGTCACAGAATAGCTTGATTTTTTTTCTTTTTCTATTGTTTGTTAGTTAGTTTTTGCAGTGTTGGGGGTTGAATCCAGGGCAACCACTGAGCTATATCTCCAGCTCTGAATAACTTGCTTTTAATCTGAATCAGCTTTCTTTCAAAGAAAATCCTTTTTCTTCTTGGTTACAAACATAGACATGTTCACTAAAGACAATGTGAAAAATATAGAAAAGTGCAAAAAAAGAAAATAAAACATGTTTATGGCTCACATTGCTCTGTGTACTATTCACTGCTTCTCTTCTTCTAAGAACCTGATTTTTGCCCTCCATCCCTTGGAGTTAGACATGGTCATGTGGTTTGTGGTGGCTAATCAAATATGAGTAAAAGTTCAGGCTTTAATGATAGGTAAAAGCATTTAATTGCCAGTACCTGAATCCCCACCTCTCTCTACCCCTGCCCCGTGATCCTCTGCTGCTAGACCCATTAACACTGAACCTTCAGATGGAGCATAGCTGGCCAAGAGAGTCACTTAGAACTGCCACCAGAACCTACATGACAAAAATAAGACTTTGGGGCTGGGGTTGTGGCTTAGGGGTAGAGTGCTTGCCTAGCATGTGCAAAGCCCTGGGTTCGATCCTCAGCACCACATAAAATAAATAAATAAAATAAAGATATTGCGTTCAACTAAAAAATAAATATTAAAAAAAATAAAACTTTGTTGTTTAGAGACCCTGAATAATAAAGCTATGTGTTACTATAGCAGGGCCTAACCTATTCTATCTGAAACAATATCCATAATCCCACAACCCAAAAATAATTATTGTTTGTATTTAAAACTTTCTTCAAAGACTTCTTTTAAACTGTAATTTTGTGTAGTTTGGATATGAATGTTTTCTAACTTTTACCACTAATTATGCTATGGAAAGATGTTTCTTTGCTTTCAAATCTCTCCAACACATCAAATTTTTTTCCCTCTGAGCACTTATAGGTGTGAAATTATTTTTATTCATTTACCTATTTGCTTGGCTTTTGATACTTTTCTCCTTTCAAATGTAAGTTTCATGAAGGCAGGGATCTTATTTGTCTTGTTCAGTCACCCCTGCCTCCCTGTATTTGAAAACTGTTTAGCACATACATTTGTTGAATGAATAGTGAGTGAATACTAGATATAGATTTATTATAAGTGAACCTTTTTGTTTATTTCTGATTACTTTACTCAATATAAATTCCTATTAGTGGATTAATTACTAGATGAAGAGAGCTGAGTAATTTTAAGGTTTCTGATTCATATTATCGAAATACCCCTCAAAACAGTTGTGTGAATATTACTGATATAGCATATGAGAGTGAATACACTGCTCCATATTCACATGGTTAATACCCACTGATACTGCATATTTTTTATGAAGTCTGGAATATAGTTGTAAGTTATCACAATTATAATGTTTTCCATTTTTTCTTTGTTTCATATTTGAATGCAAGTTTTCTAATGACCTGGGAATTCATATTGATTATTTATAATAATAATAAAGGCACATTGAAACCCCAGAAGGAAGAGGCCTTTCTGATTTTGCTATCACTTTCCCAATTGCTATTCTCCTACAGAGTCTATCCCTGCAATTTCCAAGCTAATTCCAATCTTCTTAAAGAGAGATGTGATCAAGAGCATGTTTGTTCAAGAGTTCTTATCACACTCAAAAAACATAAGATTGAATTGTCATTGAGCTGATGAGATTCTGCCAATAATTGGGAAGAGCTTCAGATATCAACAAATCAAATACTTTAATGGAGAGCAGGCTGTTCAAACACTGGATGCAAGATCTGAAATGTCATCAATTTGCCCAAGGACGATCAGTTAACTACTTAACATGAGAGGTAATTTAAAATTCTTCCAACCACTGCCTACATTCAAACTGATCCTGTTCGGGAGGAAGGGAAAGTACCAGGTGCTAACCTAGGAACCAGCCTGGCTAAGCTAGCAACTGGAAGAAAGAGGTTGAATCCGTTTACAGAACTCAGTTTCCTGCTGTTCATTCCATGTAGTCCAAGCTTCTCGATAGTAATGAAATTATCTTCAGGTGAAAGTCCAAGACTTAGGAAAGAAATTGAGCACGGAAAATCAATACCAAGTTTCAGTGGTTCCTGACCAGAACATTAAGCTCCTTTTTAGAGCAGCATACAAACAATGTTAGATTTTGGTTTCTCTAAAAACTATAAAAATCATTCAAATCTGAGAAGTTAGCTTGTTTTTCCAATGGTATCATTATGGGCTCGAGATTTTTATCTTTAATTGGGTTGCCATTTAATTAGGTATTAACTTTCTCCATGACAATGAGCCTGAACGTATTCATTTGGGCTGAAGCTTTTTGAAAGGAGAACACTTCTCAATAACATCAGAGGATGTTGGCAGTGAGGAAGGTCAGAAGTGATCCTCTGATCTTTTCTCACAGGACGTGCTTTGAATTTGATGTTGTTAAATATAAAAGAGAAAAGAATGTTGTATGTTTTGGAAAAGATTTTCTTTCAATCTTAAAGAATATGATCTAGATCTTTTGTTCTTCAAAATTGCTGAAGAGCAGTTTTATAATTTTTATGTATCTATATATTAATTGCATGCACATATTGATATGTATTTATAGTACTCTAGAGCAGAGGTTGGCAAATTAGGATCAGAGGACTAAATGCAGCCTGCCACATGTTTTAGTAAATAAAGTTTTATTGGAACACAGCCATGCCCATTTGTATATGGATTGTTTGTGACTGCTTTTGTACTACAATGACAAAGATGAGCAGTTTTGGCAGAGACCATATGCCCTTTACAGAAAAGTATTTATAGATCCTGTCCCTATAGATCTTTGAATTTTAGCATATGTTTGAATCATAAGAGAATAAATGTTCTTATAAAAGTCTATTTATGGATCATATGCCAGGCAAGGAAGGCCTTTATTGACATGGAGGTATGTATAAAAGCTTGAAAAGAGGAACTCAGAGTGATATTAGAGGTCTCTAAAGAGATGGAGAGAAAAGTAATAACTGTAGTTGATTTGGAATTAATGACAACTTTACCAAAAATGTATAATTCAATGAAAGAAAATAAACAAATCTTGTGTGGTAAGGCATTATCCCAAGCCATGGTACAAGATGGATGACTCATGAGCCTACCACATAAAGAACTAAGAAATATTTTTGTTGGGTTTCATTCTCTAGAGTTGTAACTGGCTGCACCACTGACCGGGTCTATTAAACAAAGGCAGGAAAAATGATCAAAATTAAATGCTTCATGTTTCCCTTCAAACCTGCTTTTCTTCATTTACTCTCAGTTTGGGGAGAGAGTTCACCAGCCAGTGACTGACTTGGTTCAGTCGATCTGCTTCCCACTTTGCTTCACTTGACTGACTCTGGTACCATCTCAGAAGATCTCAAAAGTTTCTGTGATCCCCTTCTCTTCTTTTCATATTGTATACAACCAGTCTGAGTTATGTATCTGCCATGTATTGTTCCTATACATGCTGGGGCATCCTTCTCATGGCAGGATCCTTGTGCTTTAATAGTTGTTTACTTGAGGCCATTTTTCCATCTCATAAACTAGTAAGTGGTAATATTTACATGAAACATTGTTAAATGGACATAGCCAGAGGTAGTGAGCCCAGTTTTTCCAGTTTTTTCAGCTGCCCCAAGCTTGGTACACATGAGAATATATGCATATTTGTTTACTAATTAATTCCACCAATACTTATTAAACATTTTCATTGCATTGGACGTTTCTGTGTGCTATGGATACAGCAGTAGACAAAGCAGTCAAAGACCATGGCCTCCATGAATTTGCATTCTGCTAGGGACAGACAATGAAGTTTTTCAAACCAACCTCCCCACTACCACTGTTGTTATACAGATGAAAGAAATTGAGACCAATTATGTATTTTAAACTCTTCTGGTGGGGGGGGTTGTGGCTCGGCAGTAGAGCACTTGCCTGGTATGTGCAAGGCCCTGGGTTCAAGCCTTAGCACCATAAATAAATAAATAAATAAAGTTAGAAAAAAAAATCTCTTATCGGAACCATGAAACTTTTATTCATATTAGCAAGCATCAAAAAGAGGTGGATTTTTCTAAGCTGTTAAAATGAATAAACTTTGCAATAGAAAATATAGTGATTTTAGAAACCCCAAGAAGAAAAACAACCATCATTATATAAGGTGAGGTAATGACAAGTGACAAAGGGGTGGGGGAAAGTAGGGAGAAATGGCCATTGAATGTGTAACTAGTTTGGAAAGGTGGTCAGGGCACATCTCTGAAGGCATAAGTCTTGGCACTTGCAGAGACCAGGATGAAGAGAGGAGTTAGTGTGGATGGCCACAGCAGCAAAAGAGTGTTACAGATAAAGGAATAAAAGTGTCTAAAGGAAAAGTTGACCTCCTATCACAGATGAAGTAATGGAGACCCAGAGAGAGACTCAAAGGCAGATACTTGGTCACAACAGGTACAGGCTAAAACAGGCAGGAAAACTTCCTTCTTTGTTTCCTTTAGAAACTTGGGTATAAATCACCATGACTTTTATAAAAACACTATTTTCTTTTTGTATCTTTTAAAAATAAAGTTTGAAGCTTGGCATGAGAAATTGACTATAGGGAATTGTTTTAAATAGTGACTTTTTAAATAGTTTTTTTTTTTAAGTTCCTGAACACATTTACACACACTTTTTAAGATGTCCATAATTCAATTTCATTTACCCTCCTTCCAAAACATGTAAAATCTAATCAGTTCTATTTTGTTAAATTCCACTTCCCCTTCTACTTTTACTTGTTCTATATGGAAATAATCCACCAAATTACTTTCACCTTAAGCTTAAAGAAATTTAAACTATGAGAGGGTGTGTGTGTGTGTGTGTGTGTGTGTGTGTGTGTGTGTTTTGTTGAAGTGAATATACTGCAATCTTATTAATAATTAACTCCCATGTCATTCAGCACATCTTGTGATACTGAACATCTTCTGTGGTATTTTTTTTTCTCATGAATGTCTAATACGACTATACTCTTTAATGTAAAGTTTATTAATTGTGTAACAGCTTGTGAAAACTCTACCTCATTATAATGTTTTATAACAAGAATAAAAGTTTAGTGGTTAAAAAACGAATGTGTTACAAAGTAGCAGTACTGGTGAGGTTGATATGGGAAATCTTCAAGATTCCTTCTTCTTTGAAGAAACTGTGTATCTCATCTCTATGACATTTGGGTTATCCTTCTAGACTAGACTAAAATTTAAATGTCATGGCACTAAAATTTAAATGTCATGTCCTTACATAAGCCCTCATTTCTTTAATTCTTTTAATTGTAGCTTTTAGGGAGATGCCATCCCCCACCCAAATTAATACATTCCTACTACAATGCATTCATAGTACAATGAATGAAACTATAATATTAAATTCACATTTCCCTAGAATTAAGAGGAGTGAATGAAGAGACTTTCGGTGGAAAGAAAGAGGTTGACAAAGAAGTTCACTACCTTTTTTCGTGTGTGGGTGGGTGGGGGTGCTAAGGATGGAAACCAAGGCCTCTTGCATACTACCAAAGAGCTCTACCATTGCACTACACACCCAGCCCTAAAGTTCATTACCTTTTACTGCTTACTTTTCTTTTTTTGGTACTGGATATTGAACTCAGGGGTACTTGACCACTGAGCCACATCCCCAGCCTATTTTGTATTTTATTTAGAGATAGGGTCTCACTGAGTTGCTTAGTGCCTCAAAGTTGCTGAGGCTGGCTTTGAACTTGCAATTCTCCTGTCTCAGCTACCCAAGCCGCTGGGATTACAGGTGTGTGCCACTGCGCCTGGTTTAATACTTACTTTTCATACAGCACCAAAATGATATTCTGTTTGGGGGTTAGTTGGGTCACTAACAACAAATGAAAAACAGTTCTCCATAGTTGTAATACATTGACCAGAACCTGGAATTTGCTAATGGGAAGCATGGGATTCTAATCTTAAGTCTGCAGGAATCAACTGGTCCTGGGAATTGAGAGAAATCAGGAACA
This sequence comes from Callospermophilus lateralis, assembly GCF_048772815.1. NCBI lineage: Eukaryota > Metazoa > Chordata > Mammalia > Rodentia > Sciuridae > Callospermophilus > Callospermophilus lateralis. Next base: position 571,057 of record NW_027510162.1, read on the forward strand.
CAGGAAATTCCCACAAAGAGGGGGATGAAGTCCATAAACCTAGAGAGTCAGAACTACTAACTAAAGAAGCATGACTTAGATACATCTTCTAGAAGACAAGACTGTAGTTAATCTACACCTCAAACTGGCCATTCTAATAAACAGCTCAACCGTCTACAGAACTTCCACCATCATATAAAAATTTGCCTAAGTTCTTTTCATTTCTAAAAGAGGGAGATGAATACATCATCCTAACCACTTTTCTTCTGTGATGTCATCTCTTGTTAATTAACCTGTAGTTACTGTCCAAAACTGAGCCTTCACTGTTCTTAAATGAAAATCATCCCTCTTGTTGCCCATATCATCAAGTGTATTTCTTAGACAAAACCACTTAACAATAAGAAGCCTCTGTTTTTCATTTTTTTGAATTTTTTCAGACTGCTTATTACATGAGCCCTGACAATCATTTAATATATTTTACTTGCCCCTATTGTAATCGTCTTATTTGTTGGTTTTAATTATGAACTTCTTGGCTTACAAATTCATCTGGAACAGCCCTTCCCCATGCGCACAGCTCCATGAAGATTTAGTCAACATTTCCCCTTACTCAGGCAAGGCTGTCATCTAGACTCAAGACTCTGGGCACAGGAATAAAGGGTCAGCATTTGAGCATATTTTGGGGATAGGCTCAAGAAAACAATTTACCATGGTCCTGTCTTTATATTAAGATCAGTTATCATAATCTTTGTTTGCTTATACACAAACTGGCATATTTTTTGCACCTTTTCTCTCTGCTCCTTCCCTTCAGAGACTCAATTGGATCATCTGTTTGAAGCTCACGTAATAATCTAAGATTGGTGAGAATACTGCATTTTCAATTTCTATCTGATTTGGAAGAAACATGGGAAACATTGTCATTTGTTTTTGTTTTTTTAAAACCTCTTTGTAACTAATTCACTGAATTTATTTTGATCCTAACGACTAATGCAAATTTCTTTTGGTGTTGATTAATCTTAGGGGTATTTTAATGGTATTTTAAATCAACTCTAAATAAGTATACTTAAGGCTATTGACCTAATGGTCACCATGAGGTTTCTCTATTTATCTACGTAAATTTATGAATGCCCAAGAGGCTGTTTGGCTTCTTCAAGGCACTTCTAGAAAACTGGCAAAGGAAACACAGGAATCCAGAGACCAGAGGGGAGGTAATGGCTGGTTTTCAATCTTAGGAACAAATAAAAGCCACAAATGGGAGAAAGTCAATGAACTTGTTCTAAACTCTGGGCAAGAGAACAGAACACTACCTTGTTTAATATGCACTTTTACTTGAAACAGAGGACCTTGATTTTTTTTTGTCATAACCAACATACTTTGATCTGTGTTAGATCAGCTTTCTTTGAAGTTTCCCTATGTCACAAATCAAGGCTCATGGATTTGGGAGCTGAAGGGAACTTCAGGCAAAGCCATGCCTTTGTGCTGTCAACCATTAGAAGTAAGAAGAGGCCTTTAGAAACATGTAAGATCAACATTATATTTAAAGGCATTCAGAATTTGTCATTTGATTTTTATATTACTATCCCCAGAATCTTGATTTTTAGATATCTGAATCATGTTGGCCATATCTTCTTACATTTGCTTCATGGAGGGTGTGAAATTTGAGCTAGTTTGGGAGAGAAAAGACAGTAGCATGGCAGAGATATTCACTCAATATTTAGTCTTCCCTTTCAAATGGGGAGAATCTACCCTTGTCATTTAAGTAGTCATGTGGCCTCCAAGAATGAAGAGTCTCCCAGCCTACGTTCATACTAACTAAATGTGGTCATGTCATTAATTTCAAGACAGTTGCTGCATTCCTAGCCTTCTTCCAAGCACCACTGTTTGTCTTTCATTTGGTGTCTGTTTAGCCATCTTCTGTCCTTTATATCAGAATAGCTTCATTGCCAATTCTTTCATCCAGCCTATCATATGTCAACCATTAGTTAGCTTTTTGTCACTGTGACCAAAACATCTGACAAGAACTTAGAGGAGGAAAGGTTTAATTTGGACTCGCAATTTCAGAGGTTCAGTCCATGGCAGTCCTCTCCACCACTCTGGGCCTGAAGTGAGACAGAACTTCATGGTAGAAGGACATGTCAGAGGAAAACTCCTCAGCTTGTGGCTGCCAGGAAGTAGAGAGACAAAAAGAGGAAGACCCAGGGATAAGATATTCTCTTCAAGGGCACACCCTAGTGACCTCCTTCCTCCAGCCATGCCCCACCTGCCTACAGTTAACACCCAGTATAGTAATCCTTTCAAATTATTAACCCATCAGATGGATTAATCCATCAAATGAATTGATCCACTGATGAGGTTACAGCACTCATAATCTAATCATGTCACCTCTGAACATTGCTACATTAGTTCACACATGAGCTTTTGGGGGACACCTCATTCCAAATCATAGCATTTACTATATGCCAGCCACCATCCTAGACCATGGGGACATAGTGGTGGCAAAACAGAAATCGTTCTGCCATCATAAAACTCTTGGTTTAGAGGTATAAGATGAGCATTACATAATCACTTAATTATCATTTGTCATAGGTGCTCCAAAGAAGAATGATGAGAACATAGTTCTCATTTTTATTTTTTCATTCTCAAGTGGCCAGTTCTATGTTGTTCTCTTACATTTCCTTGGAAACTTCTAAACCCATTTAGAAACTCTGGTTATTATAATAAGGGCCTTCTGGCTCATCTGCTTTTCTCTCTTAACTCTTATCTCCTATCCCACACATAGGACTTGGTACTACCTCACTTCAAAGAAGCCCTGCATTGCTTTTGGAAGGCAAGATGTAAAGGCCCTAATCCATGGGATGCAGAACTTTAAAAAAATCATTGGCTTCACAGGAGTTCTCCAATGATAAAGAACAGACCACTGTTCTACTCATCTTTAAAATTGACTAGTGACAAGAGGAACTTTTTCATAAATCTGAGTATATTTATAAATTTTTAACTTGACTTTAATCTCATTGGTAGATAGAAAATATATATGCCATATCTTACCTAGCACTCTCCAAAGCTTCAGCAAACTAAAATAGCCAATCAGGGATAACCAGGAAACACAATATTCTCCAAGTAATAAAATAAAATCAAAGCAAATATAAAAATCAACCAGTGAAAATATATCAGACATTACATTTAGGCAGCTCTCACACAAACAGTTTTGGATGGACAATTTTTATAGGACCATCTTCATAATAGTCATATTTCATGGATCACTAACAGTTAGATCTTAAAATTCTGTTAAAGCCCCAACCAAAAGCTTGTTCTTTCTAGAATGAAAATTTGTAATGCATTTGCAATCTGGATACTAGTACAGTCCACTGGACACAGTAGACTCCAATTTCACCTTCAGGTGATATTCCAGAAATCATCTCATACCATTGCAGGGTTTAAGACATGCTGCCTCAAAATCTGGAAACTTGGCATTTGAGAAAACAGCAGAAGCAATCTCATCTTGCCCTTGTCCTTCTTCCTTGAAGCAGGCCATAAACCTAGGAAGGTCACTCTCTGACCTCCCTCCCCCTGCTTCCCTGTAGACACTCATGTGACGTTTAAGCTGCCCTATACCAACAAGGAAGGAATGTCACTCAGAAGAATCTTATCCTTTTATCTTTTTTCAGTTCTAGGGATCAAACCCAGGGTCTCATGCATGCTGGGCAAGTGCTCTACCACTGAATAATGTTCCCATTTCTTTCAGTCTTCATTTTTGAAAGTTTTCATGTCACATAAACCTTATTAAATCAATTGCATATGCTGTTCTCTTATTCATCTGTCTTTTGTTATAGGGGTCTCGCTATGAACCTTGCTAGGGAGAAGGAAAGATATTACTTTTCTCCCCTACACCATCACAAAGAATCCCTAGCTGTGTTTGGTTATATAAATAATTCCCATGCATTCCTAGAAAACATCTAGAATGTTTTCAAAGCCAAACAAAGCTGGAAAATTATTGAATGCCAGCATGCTAACACATATACTCATTTCCCCCTTTATGTCCAGGTGCAAGGTATACAAATCATCTGCATGGCATAAATGTCTCATGTCAATATCCTACGTCTTCATCCCTAAATGATATTTATATTGATGGACACCCACCTCAGGGAGAAAGTAGGTTTGTTTCCCATTCAGGAGATGACAATCTCATTTTTCTCTAGTACCTCTGTCCTTTTTTCCCCCTGTCCTCACGGTCAGGTGATGACATCTCATACTTTTGATTGAGAAAGCTCAAGTCACTAGATAGGAAGCTTCTTTTCCACATGTGCCATCTTTTGCCTTGCTTCAGTGGGAGTCTTTTTTTTTTTTTTAATCTAAGGTGCTCCCAATCTTCTGTCATTGTCCTTTCTCTTTCCCACATCACTTTTTTCTTCTCTACTAGATTACTATTCTCAGAATAGTAATCTATTAATTACAAACTCACTCTAGTATTCTGATTTCCCTCAAATTAACACCTTCTTAACTCTGTATCTCTCTGTTCCTTATTCCTGGCAATTTTGTTGTAAGAGCTGACTTTATGTATCAACCTCCCCGTTGGTCATAATTTTTAAAATACAATCGTCATCCTGGTTTTTTTTTGTTGTTGTTGTTGTTGTTTTCTGCACTGGGGATTGAACCAGAGGTGCCTTACCTCTGAGCTACAACCCCAGCCCTTTTTATTTTTAATTTTTAAAAAATATTTATTTTTTTAGTTTTAGTGGACACAATACCTTTATTTTATTTATTTATTTTTATGTAGTGCTGAGGATCAAACCCAGGGCCTTGCACATGCTAAGCTAAGCCACAACTCCAGCCCCCTTTTTTATTTCATTTTTATTTATTCTAATTTGTTATGTATGACAGCAGAATGCATTACAATTCATATTACACAAATAGAGCACAATTTTTCATATCTCTGGTTGTACACAAAGTAGAGTTATACCATTCTTGTTTCCATACCCTTTTAATTAATTTATTTATTTTAAATATTTATTCTTTTTAGTTGTAGATATCCACAATACCTTTATTTAATTTTTATGTGGTGCTGAGGATCAAACTCAGTGCCTCAAGCATGCTAGGCGAGTGCTTTTCCCCTGAGCCACAATCCCAGCACCCCCTTTTTATTTTTGAGATCCTAAATTGCCCAGGCTGGCCTCGAACCTCAGCCTCCCGAGTTGCTGGGATTACAGGCATGCACCATTGCACTTCTCATTCTTTGGTCTTCATTTACTAGATTTCCCAATAGCATTATAAAGTGTTGAATACCATTCTATTTTAAAAAATATTTTTAGCCTCTATGAATTTATACTCAACTGCAATCATTCTTAAGATGTGATCTCAGGATCAGCAACAATAGCATCATTTGGAAATTTACTAGAACTGAAAATTTGGGGGAGCTGGATTGAAACTCAGTGATAGAGCACTTGTTTAGCATGTGTAAGGCTCTAGGTTTAACCCCCAGCACTTCAAGAAAAAAGTAAAGAGAAAAAATTCCTAAACCTTAACTCTGATCAACTAAATCAGAAACTCTGGGAGTAAGGCCCAACAATCTGTGTTTGGGCAAGCCCTCCAGCTGATCCTGATCCAAGACAAACTTTGAGCATCACTGTTCTACTGATTTTCCTCTTACTTCAATTTATAGTTTATTCCCAATTCTTTTTAATTTTTGTCTCAGGTAGATTTTTACTACATAAAAATCCACTCCAAAACTTAATGGCTTTAAAACACCAGCATTTTTTAGCTTATGAATAGGTACCCCAATTGCTTTGGTTATTGTCTTAGGTTGGACCCTCCAAAAGAAAGCTATGAGGCAAGGATTTGAGTACAAGTCATTATTTGGGGAGAAACTCAGGAAGCATTGGTGGGGCAAAAGGAATTGAGACAGGAAAGGGACGAAACTAACATGAGATGCATGAATGAGCAGGTTGTTCCTGTGGATAGCTGGCTTGATTCCTCAAGGAGCTTCAAGGGCATCCCTCCAGCCAAGGTTGAAGAGGCTGGAATATGTATCTGTTAGGTAATAGTAATAAGCAGCGGAGTGCATAGCAAGGTCACATGTTTTCTTGAAGTTACTCTTAAATTTTTTCTTTGAATTACTGCCAAGGCAGATGCGTATATAACTGCCAACTAGGAGATAACTTGTGTAAAAACATCAGATGCACAGACTTAAGAATAAGCAAATAGAAATTAGCTAATTGGAGAAATGCGTCAAGAAAGAACTAATTCTTGATGGAGTCCACTGAGGCCAGAGTAGAAGTTATGGCCATAGGTGCCTCTATATATCTTAGAAGGGAGGTTTCTTCAGTAGGGCAGGCACACTAAAGTAACGTCTGAATGGCCACTGACCCCCGTACCCACATTAGCATAGGATTGACTTGTAGATGAAGCCCCCCCCCACCCCCGACATAGGATGGCTGCCATGACGGTTTTTGACCCAACTAGGGTAAAAAACTCCACCACCCAACATAAAGGAGGAGTTGAACACCAAACCGGCAAAGAATGCAGAAGGTGGACCCCAGTTCTCAAAGCAACCATAAAACAGCAATAAATTTGGAAGGACCCTTGCTTCCTATGTCATTCTCTGCTCAGAGGTGACCCACTCTCTCTTTAAAGTGATTTCTGCTTGAGACTTACTTTGCTTTTACTTTACATTTATTCTACTTTCACTTATAATAAAGATCTCTTGCATGACTTCTGGTGTTGAGAAACTGATGTGACTCCATTTCTGAGAAACCAGCTTCTACCTCAAGGCCTGTTCTAAGGAAGGGGGCATGACCTCTGTCCTTGGAAAACCCCACAGAGCACTCCTAGGCACATACCCACCCTGCTGAGTTGTTTGTCTGCAAATAACAGGAGAGATCTGTGGCGCCAGGTGTCCCTGACTCAGTTGGGCTAGGTGAAGACCCATAGCAACCCCCTAGCAACCACCAATCAGCAAGAGACAGGGAAAATACCTGGGATGCCAGATGATCCCCCAGTAGCTTATGGTGGTTGATAACATGTTGGGAAACCATGTAGTTCAGCACATACACTCCTCGTGGCTTAAACCAATCAGTTCAAACGAATACCCCTTTTGTACTAACCCCTACCCAACTTGTTCCCGCCAGTGAATGTGCTAGTCAATGTTAAGAGTTGTTGTTTGATTTTCTTGTGGTATGGAATGATTTGCTGTGTGATGTTGTGATGCATAGAGTATCCCCCCAAAACCTATAAAATCTCACTGAACAAAAGACCGGGACTCACTCCCTGGGACTGCTGTGTCGGGAATGGTTGTGAGTCCAGGCTCGAGCTTGCAATAAAGACTCTTGTGTGATTGCATCGGATTCATCTCCTGGAGGTCTATTGGTGTTCCACGAATCTGGCATTACAGTGTCTGACTAAATTTTCTTTCATTGGAACACAAGAACCCAGGTTCTTCAGTTCTCCATTCTTCTGAGACCTACCCACCAGCTTCCACTGTCCACCTGTTGTAACTTCTCTACTTCTCACAGATCTAATTTCCCTGTACTCATCCAGTGTGAGGATCAGACTTGCTTCTGTGGATAGGGAAGACCTTGAAACAGAAATTCTAGGTACTTGCAACAAAGAGACCATCTGCACAGGAAGACGGCCAAGGACTATTTGCACCAGGAATCCCTGTTGAGTACTTAGCTTTGGTCTCCAACCTTGGGAAGCTTCCCAGACACACTGAGGCAGTATTAAGATCTTTCTTCTCTGCTTTCCTGTGCTCTAAAGTATATTTCACTGGTTCTATTCCCTTGTTTGCCCCTGAGAAGGTCTATGTTCTGATCTTGCCCTTTTTCCAAACAAGCCTTGGGAATTGTCTGAACATAGAACTTTCTAGACTTGAGGACCATTTCCTTGAAGGTAGAATATTATTTTTATTTTTTTACTCCCTGTTCCTGTGATTGACACAGAGCTGAAAGTTAGTATGCAATGGTTGTTGGCATGAGGTTGTCCCATCTTTTTATCCTTAAAATGCCCCACAACTAAAGGACATTTTTAAAAAAGAAAGAAGAAAACAATATTTTTATTGAATTGAACTAAAGAGTCCTTGTGATTGGCATCAATAGAAATTGGACCATTATTAACTTTAAAGTAATTCCAGTATGCCAGAAATCATGCTGAAGATATTAAAACTTTTCTTTAAAAAAAGAAAGCAGAGAAGCCTAATCTAAAAACTTGCATTAAATGAAATGGACCTAAGATGAATCTTACTCAAGTTTTCAGGAAAACAAATATTTTACTTTCCATATTCTGTTTCCATTTATTCTTCCTTGTCATAGAAGAGCAATATTTTTTTAGATTTTTCCTTCCTCAGTGCATAGACTTGGTCCTATGATTTACATCTGTTATGTATTTCTCTAGCAAAAAAAAAAAAAAAAAGTGACAGTAAAGTTTAAGTATAAAAAAGCATTGGTTTTTTTTTTTTTTTGTAAATGCTATGATTCAAGCTAAGTTAAAATCATGTAATTTCTATCTATCACATCATTGTCCTTCCTTCAAAACATTTTTTGCAGTCTTCTGACAATAATATTTTTAGTTCCATTCTTATCTTTAATAAAGCATATTTTGATGATTGAAATTAACTCCAATAGTGTATTTAGCTTAACTTTGAAGGAATATACAATCAGTGTCATGTGGCAGGAGTATTGTATAGAAAATAAAATTTGCTGTGGCTAAGAAGATACTCTTCACAGAGAAGGTTAACATTCCTCCATTTTAAAAGTGGAGAATGGGTCCAGTTATTTGTATTTAGATGCCCTTCTCTAATGGAGAGAATGCCAGGATGGGTGACATAAGATCTATGTCTGATCTTGCCCTTTTTCCTTACAAGCCTTGGGAATTGTTTGAGCATAAAACTTTCTAGAGCTCCAGCTTCTTTACCTTTAATATGAGAGATTGGAAGAGAAGGCTCAATCAGCTTCGAATTTCTTAGTACTACAACTGTAGTTCTGACAACTGTAAAGATATTAAGCTTTATTTTTCTTATTAATATTTTCAACTTTTGTCTTTAAAAAAATTAGAGTCCGGGGCTGGGGATAGAGCTCAGTTGGTAGAGTGCTTACCTCACGTGCACAAGGCCCTGGGTTCAGTCCCCAGCACCACAAAAAAAAAAAAAAAAAAAAAAAAAAAAAAAATATATATATATATATATATATATATATATATATATATATATATATATAGTCTGATTGTGTTTGTAAATAAATAATGGATAAGTGATTTAATACAATTGTTGACAGTAGCTGAATGTGGCTTTTCCTTAAGGAACAATGCATTCTTTGATAATAGGGAGGATGGAACACATAAAAACTCAGGTAGTTATTATCATGTCTGCTGCTGATCCTTTCATATCTTTCTTCTGATTCAACATTCTCTTTCTTTTGAGCAATGTCTTCCCTGCCCCATATGTCCTGGTAGGATTTTCAATCATAGTACCTTGTCTTACCCTGCCATAGAAATGAACATCTGTCATAGTGGCCACAGGAACTGGGCCAAGGAGTAGACACGTGACCCAAGCTATGCCCATTTGAGTTTTCTGTAAAATTTCTGAGATTCAAAGTATGTATGTGGAATATGACCTTTCCTCTTGGATTTTGTGTTAGGTTGTATGCTGGGAACTGTTGAAAAGTGTTTAATTTACCATGTATAGCAAGATACCTCTATAGGAGAGAATAGGCCAACACACAAGAAGAAACAGGGATGAGGCATAGGTAGAAAACCAGAGGGCTTCAATTCCTGATTTTGGCCCCTTATTCTGGACTTCTTCCAGATTATTCTCATTTGCCTTTTGGGACTTGTTCTCTCTATTTCATCTTAGGTTTTGACTGCAAAACTCCCAACATCTGCTTTTCTATGACACCAAAAATATGCCACCTCAAAATATGAATATAGGAAACCAGAATATGCTACCCTAAAATAGGCCTATTTGGTATAAGGATTATTTTGAGAAACTGCAGGCACAGGAGAAGCTAAAACAGTGGAAGTTATCCTTTTGTGAGAGAAATTTACACCTACAAAGGAATTCTCCATTTGTAAGCATTTTCCCTCTCTATACCAGAAAGAGGATAATGGTAATTCACCAGCAGAGGCCTGCAGTGGAGAAGGCAGTGACTTAAATCTGCATAATAGACCTTGCTCTTGTTGATGCTTTTCCTGATCACCCCATCATCACCGGCTTTTCTCCATAGCCTTCAAGATTGGCATTTAAGCCTCAAATTAAACCCACCTCTTGGCAATTTACCATTTTTCAGAGTATCTCATGTATATTCATAAGGTGGTCATGTTAATAAAATTTGTTTTTCTCTTATAGTCTTTTATTACAGAGGTCAGTTTCAACTAAGAACTACAAAGAATAGAATGAAAATTATTTTTCCTCTTATAGTTCCTGTGTCCCTGGCTCTGATAACCATCTTGGTGTTGACATTTGTGCCTCCTCATTAAGTTCTGTGAATTATCCTAAGAATCTTTTTAGTTAGGTGAATTAATTTTCTTGTGTCTTGTTTTTGTTTGTTTGTTTGTTTTGTTTATGATAGTTTGATTTGGATTTGAGCTTTTCGCAACCAAAAGAATCTTGACTAATACCCAATGTGACTCCATCAATAGTCTTGAGACAACTGAGATGACAAATCCACATTTTTTTTTTTTTTGAGATTTAGCTATCAATCAATCTTTTATTTTATTTTATTTATTTACATGTGGTGCTGAGGATCGAACCCAATGCCTCACACATGCCAGGCAAGGGCTCTTCCACTGAGCCATAACCCCAACATGCACATTATTGTGGTTCACCAATCAGGAGCCTACTTTCTTTAGTCACCACTGTATAGTTACTTAGGTGTTCATGAAATTACTCCATAATTATATCTAGGAAATAAAGTGTGTGTGTGTGTGTGTGTGTGTGTGTGTGTACTTGTTCTTAGAATGATTCATGGATAAGAATCTGTTGATGTTGCTGATACCCTCGGTGGCTTAAGTTCCATGGTCTTTTTATCTTATTGAACCCAGGGGTGCTTAACCACTGAACTACATCCCCAGGCCTTTTTATTTTGAGACAGGGTCTTCCCAAGTTGCCAACACTGGCTTTGAACTTGTGATCCTCCTGCCTCAGCCCCCTGAGTTGCTGGGATTACAGGTGTGCACCACCATGCGGGCTCCTGCATGGTCTTTTTAATGTCATCTTGTGAACCCAACTAGAATAAGCAATTATCTACCTCGACTTCTAAAGTCTCCTTATGGTTTCCCATTCATCCACCAAATAGAACCTTATCACCCATTGAAACAGAAGGACAGAAGGACCTGATTGGTGTCATTTCATTACACTCCTCTTTCTGGACTTCTAGACTCTTATTATTTTTCTATTGGGACCTATTCCTCATATTTTCATCATCGCTGGTTCCTTAGTTCTTGTTTGGGGTTCCTGGCTTTGATAACCTAATATAGTTAAATATTTCTCCAGCTTGATGCTGAAACTTATTAGTCTCAAAAGAGGTAAGGCATGTCTCCTTTCCATTAGCCATTACAGGGCTCCTGATCACCTCTCAGTACCAAATTATTGAGTAATTACCCCCACCTCACCCCACATCGTGGAAGCTTATTTAAGGGGGTCCTAACAACTCAATGAAAGATCTCAAACACATTTCATTTTTCTTTGACATAAACAAAATAAAAAAAAGATACAGAACTATGTGGAAGATGTAGGCATAGAAGTTCCTTTGTTTTCCCATCATAGTGCAGATTTTAACCCATTAGTGAAAAAAAACTTTTCATTTTCAAAAAGGAGTGTTAGTAATTTGATGCTATCATTTTATTTAATTATTTATTTTTTGCTCTTTATTAACCCCACCCCACCCCACCCCCAATGCTCTTTCCTACTTTTTCCTAAACTGGACAGAATAATGCCCACCTGGTAGCTGTGGCTATTATGTCTTTGGAAATCTACTGAGACATTCACTTTCTTAAAATTTCTCTGGAATTTAAGAATATTGCTTATTAGAAAAAAATTACAATAAAAGTTAAAATGTTCTTTAAAAATTGGCTGGATTCTCAGCAAGTAGTAAAGTAAAATATAGAATCCAAAAAGGAGATACTCAGGAGAATCATTAAGTCTATTAAGAATATTTCAAAATGAGGGCTGGAGTTGTGACTTAGTGGTAGAGCACTTGCCTAGTATGTGTGAGGCACTGGCTTAGATCCTTAGCACCACATATTAATAAATAAATAAAGATAAAGGTATTGTGTCCATCTACAACTAAAAAAAAAAAAGAAAAGAAAGAATATTTCAAAATGAAATTTAAAATAAATCTGTGTTAGAAAATAATGTGAATATTTGTATGGAGAAATCTCATACAAATTGTAATAATTTAAGGAACTGGCCTTGTGGGTATTCAGAAACATGCAGAACACATAATTTGCAAAGTTGTTTTATATACCTCTGTACAATGATTTGAGAAAGAAGTTGTGAAATTTCCAAGTGGGATTTCCATGGCTCTGGAAGTTGTTCCTGTGAGCAACATTTGATTTTCCATCTCCATGATGCTAATGGTACAATGATTAAAAAAAAAAAAAAAAGAAAAAGAAAAAAAAAAAAAAGAAAAAGAAAAAAAAACTTTTTTTCTCTCCCTCACTCTTGAGAAAATGTTTTTGCCCTTGTAATACAATATTTTTAAATTTTCTTTTTACAATCTATTTTCCAGAAAAAGAACTCTTGAGGCTTTTTTTTTTATTGAAAAATAATATGATATTAAGGTAACTATTATTAAAAGTAAAAAGTACTCTCTATAAATCACCATAGTAACATAAATAATCTGTTCACCTTTTGTGAATTGTTTCTGTCTTTGTTCGTATTTATACATGCTCATTTTGTATAGTGCTGCAGAATGCACATAAAATTGCTTAGCTGCCCTTTTCATTTAACCTTCTATTATAAATTTTAGATATTATCCAGATCTATAATTAACATTTCTTTCTTTCCTTTTTTTTTTTTTTTCCAAAATGAGGTCTTGCTGTGTTGCTGAGGCTGGCTTCAAACTTGTGATCCTCCTGCATCAGCCTTCCAAGTAGCTGGGATTACAGGGTGAGACACTCCACCTGATTTTTCATTAACATTTTAAAATCCTTGTGGTTAGACATTCTGAATGTTTGTAAAGTTTGTCATTCTACATATCCTTAGTAGAAACTCTTAAAAATCTGGAGCCAGCCCAGCTGGAAGGTGAGTTGTGCTCCAGCCTTACTTCTCACCCATATCTGATTTTTTTTTTTTTTTTTTTTTTGTACCGGAGATTGAACCCAGGGGTGCTTAACCACTTTGCCACATCCCCAGCCCTTTTTATAAAAATGTATTTTATTTTAAGATAGAGTCTTTCTAAGTTGCTTAGGGCTTTGCTAAATTGCTGAGGCTGGCTTTGAACTCTCGATCCTCCTGCCTCAGCCTCCTGAGTTGCTGAGATTATAGGCGTGCTCCACTGTGCTCATAAATGGTGGGGCTGTGTTAAACACAAATTTGAATATGTATACGGAGTAAAAATGGGAGTTCATAATCTGCTTGAATCAAATGTATGAAATATGATATGTTAAGAGCTTTGTAATGTTTTGAACAACTAATAATAAAAAAAATGAATAAAAAAAATGAATACCAATGGGGTGCACAATAGTGAGTATCAGTGAAGATTTTGATAAGTTAAAGACCTCCCTGGTGAATTAAGGTGTTTCAAAGCAAAACAAACTCCAATGGCTATGGTGGGTATGGTCCTTCTTGAGGACTCAATATTATATCCAGAGTTTATGTCTCAGAGATGTGAAGCTTCATTACATGCTTTCTGGGCACGGGTTGGGGGAGTGGGGGTGGGGGACAGCACTGGGAATTGAACCCAAGGATGCTTCACCACTGAATCACATCCCCAGCCCTTTGTATTTTTTATTTTGAGCCAGGGGCTCACTAAATTACCCAGGCTGACCTTGAACTTGCGATCCTCCTGCCTCAGCCTCTCAAGTAGCTGCGTTTACAGGCATGCACCTCACGTGCTCTTGAGTTAAAAGGAAATCACTAGTCTCCCATTTTAGCTTTTCCTCTAGGCCATTATTCAAAGTGTAGTTCTGCAGTTTTACTCAAGATCTTAAAGTGCAAAGCTAATCAAGTAACTTCCCTGCTCAAAATTCAAGCTTCTTAATGGGCTATGCACTACCTAGGAGAATCTGGTTCTTATTCTCCATCCGCCCCCATCTTTATTTCAACTCACTTGTTATCATTTCACTTCACTGAATTCTACTCCAAACACTGTTCTACGGAAACAGAACATCAGCTGTACGTATCATTTTAGTTTTTCTAGTAGCCTCAGTGAGAAAAAGTAAACAGGAACTCAGTAGATTAATTTTAATTATATATTTTATATAACTGATTATATGCAAAATATTTTCACTACAACTTAAAGTCAATATATTAAAATTATTAATAAGATGTTTTAAATTATTTTTTATGTTAAGTTATAACAAACAGGGCTTATTTTAAATTTACAGCAAGCACATCTTAACTAGGATGCTAAATTTTCATTATTTTTAATTTACTTGCATTGTTGAGAGGAAATACTTTTTCCCCTTCCCACTAGGGTCCAGGGAAAGATTAACAGAAGAAAAGACAACATTTATTTACAATGAATATGCTCAGTAATGAGTAGCTCTAAGAATAGTCAGAGATAAAGTTTTATATATCAAGTTTACAAAAGAGTAGTTGGTGGTGGTTTACAACTTCAGGGAGAAAGTATGGAAGGTTATTCTGGGCTTTTAAAATGCAAATTGGAAGCTGAATTCACACTTCCTGGCTAAAAGTCAGTGTATTCTCAATCAGGAAACTGCCTAGAAGTTGGGCTCCCTGGTGGTTATAGTTTCAGGAGGCCCATGTCATTAGATGGCATTTCTTTCTGTGGCTACTGAAGGCCCAGACATTTTCAGTTTAAAGTGATCATCATGCCACTTTGGTGGGCTACTAATTCCTTGTGTATTTAGAATTCATAAAAATCACAGCAGTTGAAAAAGGAGATTCATATACATAGATATGCATATATCTGAATCCTTTTCTAGCTATAAGTTTGAAAGTTTCCAACAAAGAAATTAAGTAACAAAAAAGTATCTTTCAATATCGACATCCACTTGAACAAAATTGATTCATTAGAAGAATTGATATGAATTTAAAGTATAGGTTAGGAAAAATATAATTTCCTCATTCATTCTAGATTCACGGCTGAGAACCCTATAATGAAAGACATATTAAAAAGAGAAAAGCACATGAATTTACTTATTGTAAGTTTTACATGACATGGAAGCTTTCAGAAGGAAGAGAAGACCCAAAGAAACAGTTAAACTTGTGTATATCTATGCCAATTTTAATGAGGAGTAGACGGTTGTGGAGACATATATGACAAAGGGTATGAATTTGTGACAATAAACTAGGGGAGGCATATCAAGGACTATTTGTTCTTCTGGGTGTAAGGATGGTCCTTTTCTCTGGACATAGGGAAGGCGCCTCTCACCTGAGGGCCTTATGACCTATTTCAGAGGACAATCAGAGAACTTTCTTCCTTCTGGAAATTTCTCCTCAACTTTTTGCTGGGTTAACACCAACTCTTTCTGTTATGAGGTGGCATAAGATCTTCCCCCAGGGAGGAAGAGGCCAGACCATAATGCTTACTGATCCAGAAATATTTGGAGTCAAATTGATAGAAAAATAGGTTTTATTCAAAGCGGCTTTGAAAGAAGATAGAAGAAACTTAGGTGTTTCGTAAGTCCCATTTCCAAAATCCCTGAAAATGAGCAAAACTTTTCAAGAAGAGGCACAGGAGTGACAAAATGTGCCCGTGTAGATTTAGTTAGCCTGCAGCTGAACAGGGGCCAGCCTCCATCTTGGCTGTCATTTTTAGTGCCCGCTAGGGTGGGGATGGGGGTCACAGCCCTCCAGCTTTCTTTTCTTAGCAAGATAAATGTGTTCCCAGGGCTGGGGTTGTGACTCAGTTGGTAGAGCGCTTGCCTGGCACGTGTGAGGCACTGGGTGTGATCCTCAGCACCACATAAAATAAATAAATAAAGGCATTGCATCTGTCCATCTACAACTAAAAAAATATTTTAAAAAAAAAAAAAAAAAAAGATAAAAGGGCTCACATGTTGGAAGCCTGGTCCCTAGGTCCCTGTGTGGTGGTGTTGGCAGGTGATGTGGACTTATAAGATGCGGGTGCTAAGGGAGGTTCTTAGATCTCCGTGAAATTCACCTCAGGAGAGATTAAGGTAGTTTTTTGTGTGATTCTCATGAGAGAGAGTTGTTATACAAGACCGAACCTGACCCCTCATTTGCTCTCTGGCTTGTGTCATCCAATGTGATCTTTGCATCCATACCTGCTCTCTGCATCATGATGCCATCTGTCATGAGGCCTTCTCCAGAGACACCAGGCCTCAAACATCCCGAACTGTGACCTAAATAAAAATTCTTCTCTTTATAAAGTTAGAAATGATGCTTCTAATGTGCAATTTGTCACATAATATCACCACACTGGAAGTTGCATGAGGACAGGGTTATGTGAGTTTTGCCTACCACAGAATATATTGTGCCTTGTATAGTACTTGACACAGATGGATACTAAGTAGGTCACTGTTTCACAAACGAATGGTGGGAAGAGATAAGACTGGAAAAAAAAAAAAAAACTGCAGAGAATATAAAGTCTCTGAGGAAGCTGCTTTCTCTGCAATAGGAAGCTGCATATCATCTCTTTTGTGGGGTTTGGTCACTGAGGTATGTTGACAATGCAGTAAGTGTGGAATAGGTTTGGTAATATATTGGGGTGATATGGGATAAATCAAAGAAGGTTGAAATGTAGGATATGGTGATTATACATTTACTTAACTATTCAAATATTTCTTGTCTCAAAAATGAAAGATGCAGATTAGCTGATCTACAAGACTCTTCTCTGATCTTTTCTTGATCTCTTTGACATGAGTAAGAAAAACCAGAGTAGAAATGAATTATAATCTTAAACTGATAAAAATGGAATTTAAAATATCCTCATTTCCCCTTATAAATTCCCCTAAAATAAAAAATGGATTTACTATTCCATTATAACCAATAGAGAAAATGGTGCAGTTTTACAAATTGTCATAAGGTAAAAACATCCATGTGGCCACATCCAGGTAAAGAAGTAGAACATTAGGCACTATCATCAAGAAAGTTGAAAAATAACTCACAGAATGGTAAAAAATACTTGCAAGTCATGTATCCAATAAGGAACTTGTATTCAGAATATTTAAAAAATTCTTACAACTAAATAAGAAAAAGACAGCTCAGTTAGATGTAGGCAAAGAAATCAATCTTTTTCCAAAGAAGATATGCAAATGACCAATAAATGTGTAAAAGATGCTCCAGAGCCCAGAGCATTGACACATGCCTGTAATCCCAGCAGCTCAGGAGGTTGAGGCAGGAGGATTGTGAGTTCAAAGTTAGCCTCAGCAACCTAGCCAGTGGCTGGCTCAAAATAAAAAAATTAAACGGGCTGGGGATATGGCTCACTGGTTAAGTCTCCTGGGTTCAATTACTGGTACCAAAAGCAAAATCCCATGTTATAGCATTCCATTTTATATGAAATGTCCAGAACAGGCAACTCCATAGAGATCAAAATTAGACTGGGAGTTGCCTAGAGATGACTAGAGAGGCTTGGTGGAAAATGGGAAGTGATAGCTTATGGATACTAAGTTACTTTAAGGGTAAAGACAGTGTTCTGAAGTGAGATGAAGTGCAAGTCATTTGCTGAAGAAGTATTCTCAGAAGGTGAGTGAGAAAAGCAGGAAACAGCTAAGAGGATTGGCCTCAGCCTGATCCAGTGGTGATCTCTGAGATGGGCCTGAACGGTTCTATGGCGCTATGGCGCGGTCTCTTATGAAAGTAGAGGGGCTGACTTTTTTTTTTTTTTTTTGGTACTGGGAATTGAACCCAGGGTGCTTTACCCCTGAGCTACACCCCAGCCCTTTACATTTTTTTTTTTTTTTTTTTTTTCACTTTGAGACAAGGTCTCGCTAATTGGCCCAGTTTGGGCTTGAATTTGCAATCTTCCTGCTCCAATTTACCAAGTGGGTGAAATTACATACATGCACCACTGTGTCTGGCTGGGGTTGATGTTTTTAATAACCATATTAGTCAGTAGACAACCATTGACTATGAGCTGTTCCCCCATTGTGTGTGTGTGTGTGTGTGTGTGTGTGTAAAATCTCCTGTGTAAGTCAGCTCCATTTTGACCAAAAGCAGTTCTGTAAGTGGATAGATGTGATCTATTAGCAGGTGACAATCATGATAGCTGGAGGACTGATGTCCCAGCTGCTTCAGGAGGTATGGGAAAGCCACCATCAGTGTCCACTACATCCCCTCAGGTTGTATCCTGTTATTACAGTGTTGATCCTTCATAATTCCTCCCTCTGGCTGGGTTGTCACTTCAGCACATGACTTATGGGCAACCTGACTTATCTCAGTGTTTTACCTCTTAGAAAACTCTGTGCTTCATACCAGGGCGATTATGTTCCTGTTCTGTGTCAAACAATGTATTAGAAAAACACCAGTCTTCAATGCCCTGAATAGCACTGAATAGCACAGGCCTATTTACTTAGCATCAGCATAGGTTATTTCAGACATTATTTGCCTCCAAGAAACCCAAGAGAGCCATAAAAACAGAGAACATGAAAGTAGGAAATTAAAAAAAATTCCATTCTGATAGAAGTATGCTGAAAACTTGATCCTAAATCTCTCACTTTCCTCATCCATGTCCCTGATGAAAACATTTCTGTGGTAGTAGCAATGTTTCCCAGGAAACTTGGGGTTATGAGAAGCCAAGAATGTTTTTGAACCTGAAGTGATCAGTGTTCCTGAGCTTAAGAACACACCCCATGAGAGAAAAAAGGATTTTATTTAAGCTTAAGGAGAAAAACAGGATTAGATTTTGTTCGTTTTCTTTCTGCATAACAAAATACTACAAACATAGGGTCTTAAAACAACCCATATTTATTAGTTCACAGTTTCCTGGATTAGTGGTCCAGGTACTACCTGGCTGGATGGTTGGTTCAGAGTTTCATTCCGCCACAGTCACTGAGTAAGCTAGGGCTACAACTTTCTCTGGAGCTCAGGGTTTTGTTGGTGGAATTCAGGTCTTTGTGGTTGTAGGACTGAGACCCTGCATTTCTCACAGGCTGTCAGCTGGAGACGCCCTTCTGTTCCTTGCCACAGGGCTTTCTCCATGTGCAGCATCTCTGTTTGCTTCTTCAAGGCCAGCAGGAGATTCTCCTAAGTCCAGGTGGCTAAGAAGAAATGTTATGTAAAGTTAGGTAATCTTACATAAGAAACCTTATGTAAAGTAGTCATGAGAGTGACATCCCAGCCTATTTCCATATTTAGCTGGTTAGAAGCAAGTCATAGTTCACTCTTCTAAATTTATTTGACTCATTTAAAACTCAGTTTAAACATCTATTATCTTTGGAAATAGCCTCAAGTTTTTGTTTTGCTTTTAAAGTACTTTTTCTTGATAAAAGTATAATCGAATATGATTGCTCTTCTAAGACTGCATACTCATGGTCCTGTAAGTGACCTAGGAAGGAGGTCTTACATGTTCTGACTTCCCTCTCACGTTTTGCTCCATTCTTCAAATATCAGCGCAACATAGTTCCAGGCACAATGTAGGTATGCAATAAATGTAGGTTGACTAAATGAACAAATGCATGAAGGCGGTTTTCTATGCTTTTAGCAGACACTGGACCTTTTTTACACTAGAGAGCATATCTTAAGTGTGTGGTCACAGCCCATCTCCCCTGCTGATGGAGGATCCAGGAGGAAACCAATAGCACCTTGAATACAAAAATGATAGTAGCATGAAAATTTTTTACTTAGCTATAGTTTGTGGCATGCACAATGAGATTCAAGGTCAGCTACCCACTCTTCTAAAAACAAACAAACAAACAAACTAAGTTACATTTGGTTTATAAAAGCATGGGCAACCTAAGTGCCCAGAGTGTTACCTCTGTGAGTCACCACTTCTTGGATTAAGAACCCTGTGTGGTTTGTATCAGGTTGATTGTTGATGGAACATTATATGCACGTATGAGAGTTCAGTCCTACTGGGACCAACCCAAAGCATAGATGAGCTTCTTAGTCCAGTGAGCACATTTCCAAGTTATTACTCAAAGCAAAATACATTTGAAGTCAATTAACTTTCAGCTCTTGTGGAAAGAATGATCAGCATGAGTGAAAGAAAAAAAATTTATCTTAAAATCTCACCTGACTTTTCCAATGACAATACTCAAGAGTTTTATTATTCATAGTATCTCAATATAAGTGACACAAAGTAAGGGGATATTCAACTATTTTCTCTCTTTTTTTTTTTTTTGGTGAGGCTGGGGACCAAACCCAGGACCTCAAACATGCCCGGCAAGTGCTCTATCACTGAGCTAAGTATCCAACCCTCAAATATTTTTTCTGATGAGCTGTTCCTTGGTATAGAAACAAAAAATAAAGTTGGCCATGGTGGTACACACCTATAATTCCAGCAACTTGGGAGGCTGAGGCAGAAGGATTGTAAGATTAAGACCAGCCTTGACAACTTAGCAAAACCCTGTCTCAAAATAAAAAGGGCTGGGATTTAGCTCAGTGGTAAAGCACCTGGGTCCAATCCACATTCCTACATAAAAACAAAAACCCAAACCAACCTTATAAGTCAATCATTGAAATGGTTACTTTTATGTTTCAACTTGACTTGGATATGTGGTGCCCAGATATTTGGCCAAATTGTAGGTGCGTTTGTGAGGATGTTTTTGGATAATATGAACATTTAAATTGGCACACTGAGTAAAACAGATTGTCCTCCCTAATGTGAGTGGCCATCATCCAGATAGCCATTAAATTAAAAAAAAAAAAAAAGGCTAATCCTTTGAATGAGAGGAAACTCCTCTTACTGCTTTGATCTAATATGACTATTCTAGCATTTGGATTCAAAAGAAACATCAGCTCCTCTTGGGTCTCAAGCCTGCCAGCTTTTGATTGATCAGATCTTCAGATTTAGACTAGAACTACATGTGACTCTCCTGAGTCTCCAGCTTGCCAGCTCCAGTCTTGGGACTTCTCAACTTTCCCAAACATGTGAGCCAATATCACTGCTTCCTAAGTTCCATTTCAATATTCACTCCAAGCTTTACAACTTCTTTCAGGTTCTCAAATTAATTTTGTTTAATTTCAGACAATGAGCCAGGGCCCAGTTTCAATGAACTTGATGTCTTGGCCCACGTGGCATCCTTGACATTCCTTGTCTGAAGTTCATAGTACTTGTCAGATAGCTCTTTCTATATAGCTTGTGTCCTTCTCTGGTTCCCAGTTCTAATAACAGTTCTTTCTTTCCATTATTTTAGGCTAGGAGTCCGGGACTGGGCCCCATTGTTGTGTTGTGCACTATCATATCATTCTTTGCATAATTTTTTTCCTCCCTACTCACATCTTCATATATGGTTTCTCTATTTTTTACTTTTTATTTTGAAATAATAAAAAACTCAGAAGAAGCTTCAAAAATAATACAAAGAGTTCTTCATACCCTTCATTCCGTTTCCTTTGGTGATAACACCATATATACCCAAGAGTATGTTGTCAAAATAAGGAAATTATTATTGGCACGATACTATGACTAGACTATATACCTTACTTGGATTTCATCATATTCACTTTTTTTGTCATATCAAATTTTATCACGTAGATACATGTAGTCACAACCACAAATAAGACACTAAAGGTTGCCTGTGTATACAACTTCTTCATTAAACTCTTTTCAAATTACCCAATTTGAGCATACCTTCTGTTTCTTGCCAGTATGCCTTACCAATACACTCTTTAAAGATTTGTGACATTCTGAAGTATGGAGGATCTGTCCTTTCATTTTTGGGTGAGGACCAAGAAGGCAGCAAGCAAGCATGCAGCCTGCCTGCCACAAAGTAAAAATGGCAGTTGGGCCCCTCTTGGCAAAGAGTATCTAGACAGTTTCTGAAATGGGAGATAACCCAAAAGTTTTATTTTATTGTTCTCAAGCCAAACCATGCATCAAAATCACCTAGGGAACATATTTTTTTTAAAAAATTCAATCAAACAAAAAAATGAACCAAAACAATCAGAGACTTAGGCCCCATCTCCAGAGGTTCTGATTGGTTAGGTCCAGAATAGAATCTGGGAGTGGAAACTTCTTGCAAGTTCTTCAGGTGATTCTCTTGTGCAGCCATGGTTGACAGTCACTGTTTTATGGCATCTAACTTTAAATCTTAAACTATGAAAGTCATTCCTACTCAAGATTATACTTTTTTTAAAAAAAACAACTTCTAGCTTTCCACCATATTTACTTCAATTTTTATCACATTTAAACCTTTAATACATCTTTAATTTACTTTTTGTTGCAGGGAATGAAAAGAAATTAATTTTATTCTTCCCCAGACAGGTAGTTTGTTGTTCTAATATCATTTATTGAATAATCCATATTCTCTCCACTGAAACAAAATGCTACCCCTATGATTACTAAATCCCTAAATTGTTTTGCTCTATTTCTATATTCTATTTTGTTGTATTGATCTCTTTCTATTAAGTGCTAGAATCAAATGGTTTTCATTACAGTCACTTGATAATGCTTTAATTTTTTATAGTAAGGAGAATAGACCATTTTAAGGTATTCACTCTTTCTATTGGATAAGCAGATATATCTTTAAGTTGATTCCAAAATGGATTTGTGTGTGTGTGCTCAAAATGTTTCAAAGTTTTCTTCATATAGATTCTGTACTACAAATTGGTCCTTAAATATTTAAAAACATTTTTAAAATAAATGAACCATGGGGTTTAGGACATGCTCCCCCTAAATGTAGCACCTTGGCATATATTATATTTTAAGCTGAAGGATTTTGTCAGAGAAAATGGCAAAAGCAAGAAGTTTTCTCTGACTTTCTTGCATCCTTCTCCCCTGAAGCAGATTATCAAATCTAGGGAGAATATTCTGAGCTGTCCCTGAAGCAGATCATAAGACCCTCAGGTAAGACATGCCCTCTCTATACCCTGATGTAAAGGAGTGGCCTTCTCTTTAAAGTCATAGGGACAAAGAAGAATCTGAATAACTAGGCTTGCTAAGTTCCCCACAGTTTATTGCATTTAGCTCCTCCTCATATCTCTCCACAGTGCTCTATATAAAATCTACTATAGAAAACACTCAAGTTTAACTGTTTATTCAGGTCTTCATTTTTTTCAATGAAGGCTGGCATGTTGAATAAGATAGGATAGATGGTAAACCAGCAGGAGGTTAGCATAATGGCTTTTCTAAATGTAAAGGCCTCTCAGTGAAATTAACCTGTAAAAATATTCCAAACATTCCATCCAACCATTTGTCCCAGAGAGGCAAGAAATTTCAAACTCAAGGGCAAAATGGACACAGCCAATCAGAAGGTCATGGGCTGAACCAATAGCTTTAACATTTTTCCGATATCTGCTTAGTTTAGATTTTGACCTTTAGCCTTAACCTAGTAGCTACATTAACCCCTATACTAGTGCATCTAAATGACAACATGCTAATAGGTCCTCTCTTGTCTGGGAGAAGCTCTGCTTCTTTTCTTTACAAATCCTACTGCTTTCACCCTTGCTTTTCATACTCCTTGGATTTCTTTGAATTTGTAAGACAAGAACCTGGAAAGAAATTGGTGGTGAGTTTCTGGGGTCTGCTGTAATATTAGTGGGCACAGCCCATCGCTGACAGCTGCAACACACCACTGCAGAGAAGATTCTGGCTTTACCAGATGCAACTTGTGGTGCTGATACTGCAGGCACTTGCTACTATGATTAGCTGCTAACACTAAAATAGGCTTTCTCCTGCCAGCAAAAGTGGAGAACCTGGTTTTATCTAGAATTATAGTTTCAATATCACATAACATATAAATATGCATGCACAAGGCACTGGGTTCAACCCCCAGCACCAAAAAAATAATTAATTAATTAGTTAATTAATTAAGCAAATAAATAAATTTATCTTCTCTCATTAATCTGTCTTTTGTTATAGGGACCCTGGCCATGAACCTAAGATGGGAAGAAGAAAAGCTATTTTTCTTCTCTATATAGATCAGCTCCTTATCCACTAAAATTAATTGTGAGCCCAAGGCAAAAACAAACAAAAAATTAGCCTGTGTAGCTTACCCTTCATCATAAATGATGACAAAACTTTTGTCTTGGGTAATTTCTTATGGAAATAAAATGCTTCTTTATAATCTGGCATGATTAGCAAATGGGTACTACTTTATTATGAATTCTGCTGTATTACACATGGAATAATGGTTTTCAAAACCTATAACCTAATTAAATACTGAACATTAAAGCAACACAAAATTTGTTTGTTTTAGAATCATAAGGTTTATGTCAATATAATGTGCATGGCAAGCTATAGATGTTTATAGAAAATTTAGATGAGAGAAAACCTGATAAAAATGGACTTTTCAGAAAACAGAGACTTCCCTTAGTGTAGTGGGACACAAGGGTCAGGACTCTGAGATCTGGAAACAGCACTTTGTGAAATACCACTGCCTAGAGGGATAATTCCAAAAGTCTGAGCCCTGAGCATAGCAGGGTTACATCATGTCCCGAGCATAAGCATGTTTGGGTTACATCAAGGCAAGAGAGTTGGTGCACTTCTAGTGGAAGGTGCATTCTACATTCCTTATATGGGTACAAGCTTGTCAGTAGCCTAGGGACTCTTAGCTCATACAGCTTAGTAACTCTTAACTGCATTAAGCCTAAAGGGGGATTGTTCTGTCCCCACTACATTGTTTCCTGCTTCTGCTATGACAGTTATCTGTTAGAGGTATCTGTTAGCCACTGCCAGCCCTATGGTTAAATGTCATTATGCAGAGCTGCTGTGTGTCAGTGTGCAGAACCACAGCCTATTAGCTCTTAAACTGCTAATGTTTCCATTCTTTTCTACTATAGCAGTGACTCGGGATAAAAAGTGCTCATTTTTTTTTTTTTTTTAAAAAAGCTTTTATTTCTGAAAGTTAAAAGTCCTACAGTCAGAATAGTCAGCCATGAGATGCAGAGCAACTCGAGTTTCTAAAATAAATGATGGAGTCAGGCATGGTGATGCACACCTGGAATCTCAGCAACTGGGGAGGTTGAGGCAGGAGGATTGCAAGTTTGAGGCCAGCCTGGCCAACTTAACAAGACCCTGCCTCAAAATAAAAATAAAAAAGGGCTGAAAATATAGCTCAGTGATAACAGCACTCTGAAGTTTCATCCCCCATACAAAACAAAGCAAACAAACAAAAACCCACACATACAAAAACTTAAATGCTCCAATATTTTCTAACCTTGTGACTATTCACTGACTGATTTCAATCTATTTGATGGAAATCCTTCCCTCGTTCTCTGAGTCTTTTTATCAGTTAAATGTACATTTTCAGCCCCATGTGAGTGGTACATGCCTGTAATCCGAGTGGTTTGGGAGGCTGACAGGAGGATCATGTGTTCAAAGCCAGCCTCAGCAAAAGCAAGGTGCTAAGCAATTCAGCGAGACCCTGTATCTCTAAATTTGGAAAAAAAAATAAGGGGAGGGGGGCTGAAGATGTGGCTCAGTGGTTAAGCACCCCTGGATTCAATCCTCAGTACCAAAAAAAAAAAAAAAAATTACATTATTTATGGTTTCCTGAAAAGTT
This sequence comes from Callospermophilus lateralis, assembly GCF_048772815.1. NCBI lineage: Eukaryota > Metazoa > Chordata > Mammalia > Rodentia > Sciuridae > Callospermophilus > Callospermophilus lateralis. The sequence continues at coordinate 596,770 of NW_027510162.1, forward strand.
AACATTCCTTAGATATACATGTGGCAAACAGTGACACATTATGAAGTAAACAACTGGGTGTTGTGGCTCATGCCTGTAATCCCAGTGACTCAGGAGGCTGAGGCAGGAGGATTGTAAATTAGAAATCAGCTTCATTAATTAGCTAGAGCCTCATCAATTTAGCTTGACCCTATCTCAAAATAAAAAATTAGAAAGGGCTAAAGTTGTAATTCAGTAGTAGAGAGCCTCTGGGTTCAATCCCAAATACCACAAAACTAACTAAAAAAAAAAAAAAAAAAAAAAAGATAAAAATCAGCCATAACTGAACAATGCTTTGTATGTAATAGAGTCAGGAAAAATAAAACTATTCATGGCTAATATATGTGTGAGCAAATTTATCTATACTTTATGTAGTATGTGTAGATATATGCTATATACATGCATTTATGCATGCACATACACATATACATATATATGTACAATGCCTATAATTAGGTTTAGAACATTGTTTGGGACATGAATAAGCAGGGATGAATCTTGGGGTAGCATTTTTGGGGCTACCTCACTAGTGAATACTAGTGTATCTGACTGTAGCAATTTGACTTTAAACAACTTTTGTTATTAAGTAAAACATAACTGAAGTCTCATTGTTTTGGCTTTCCTGGGCTGGTAAATTACTTACTTACAAAAAGTGAGTTAGTACATTGAATATAAATATACTTTCTTCAGTTGAGTATTTTATCCCTATGGTAAGTAAGAAAGGCAGCACCCCTTCCTTTAAGAAGTGCAATTGTCTGGTTTTTTTTTTGTTTTTTTTTTTTTTTTTTTGCACAGGATATTTAACCCTTTACTACTGAGCCACATCCCAGCCCTTTTCATTTTTTATTTTGAGACAGGGTCTTGCTAAGTTGCTTAGAGCTTCGCTAAGTTGCCAAGGCTGGCCTCAAACTTGTGATCCTCCTGTCTCAGCCTCTGGAGTATCTGCTTCCTTTTAAATACCTCACTGTAAGGTTCTGGAAATTGGCCAGTGTGGTTTAGAAGTCAAATGCCAACCACTAAGATCCTATTGATGATCTTAGGGATGCCTCTAACCCATCAACAGCTCCTCCTTTTCTCTAAGATAGAGCAAATCCTTGTTCCCACTTACTTTCTGGGCAAACAATCAACTGATTCTTCTTTGTTCCAGACAGTATTAGTAGAGTCCTGAAACATTCAAACCAGCACACTCTTGCCCTCTATTTGAATAGCAGGAGGAATTCCTAGGAAGTATTTCATTCAGTACTTTGAGAGTATGCATTTTCATTTCGACCACAAAGTAACCAAGGTATTTATGACTATGGAAACAATATGTTAAGTTTATGGACCTTCCTAAGCTTTTTCATTTTAAGACTTGTATACTTGAAGAACATGAATATATCTAATACACAACTTAGCAAGACCCTGTCTCAAAATTATAAAAATAAAAAGGGTTGGGATGCACCTCAGTGGTAAAGCACCCCTGGTTTCAATGCCCAGTACCACTAATAAACAAATACACAAATAGAAATTGGAAGTTCTTATTCAGGTCTGTCTAATCTTCCCTTGTTCTTCTTCCTCCTCCAATCCCAAGGAGAAGCCGCCCCCCCTTCCCCTGTCCAGTTAGCTGACTGAAGGAAATTCTTTGAAAAGAAATGCAATTTTCTTGGATTCCTTTTCCAAAATCTCATTAATGAGGAAGAAGAGTGTGAGTCACCACACCCAGACTGGCCTCACCTCTCCTAAGGTCAGCTCAGAGCCACTACCTGGAGACTTTACTTGCATAATATGACAACTCTTGTTCCAAGCGCTGTTTCTCCCTCACCTCCCAGGGCCCAGAGCAACTATGTCCTAGGCTGTTATCTGTTCTTCTGCTCTACCCATTTATTCCCCCTAAAAATCATTCAGTACCCCTCTAAATGGCCTAAGTCCCCTTTTCCCTGTCCCCTATGAAGAGCCATGTTTTGAATCTCATTGGAACATTAGACATTTCCTGTGATTCCTCCATGTACATAATGAATTTGGATGCCTTTTGTCCTGATAATCTATTGTCAGTTTATTTCAGCAAACTTGAACCTTGGGGTGGGAGGGGTTTGAATTCCTTTGTCCCTCCTGTTACAAGACTGTGAACAAAGAACAGCACTGGATTGAATGATTTCTCAGTGTTGAACAGGCTTCTCTGACAGATAAAAGAGAATCAAATACCCACCTTCAGAAGCAGGTCAGACGATTGGAGAAAAATGCATGTAACAACAGTAGAATCTCTTAGAAATGGAAAAGGAAGCCTGTATTTTTATATCATTTAATAGTTGATTTGTATTCCTGTAGGTTAATTCTCATAGCAATGAGATGAAATAAGAGAAAAGAAATGTTGTCCAAAAGCACTTGGCTGAATGCAGAAGCAAAGCTTTATAAATGGAACAGTGGTTGCCCCTTTAAGAGTTGTCCTTTGACTTCCTCTCCCTTTCCTGGGATTCTAAAGTTTAAAGAGATACTACAGCTAAATGGTTAAGATGTCAACTGCTAAATAATCTTTCTTTAGAGTCACAGACCCCAGAATATCTAGCAACCTTCAGATAACATCAGACTGCATGATGCCCTTTTTATTTTTAATTTTAAGACAGGATCTTGGTGAGTTGCTGAAGCTGGCCTCAAACTTGCAATCCTCCTGCCTCAGCCTTCCAAGTTGCTGAGATTACAGGGGTGCACCACCACCACTACCCTGGGCCCCCTCCTTATTCTTTGGTCCTGTGCATCCAACCAATACAAAACATGCAAATTGCTGTGATGTTTAACTTGCATAAAAGTAACCTTTGTCTGAGGATTACAGGAACTAGCCACAAGAGGCCCAGGTCAATTGCAATGTTCTGGACAGAACAAAATAATTAAATAAATAAGAAAAAGACACACATTTTGGCTAAGGAAGACCCTGCCCCACACACAATGTTCTGCCCACTGTTCTCTGTGTAAACCCTTTCACATGGTTGAGTTATCTAAGATGGTTTTTTGAGAGGGTTATTTTCCTCATCTTCTCAGTGTGCCTGCCTTTACCTCAAATAGCAACTATGGTATATGATTTGCATTTAAACCAGACTGAATCCCCATGGGCAATATCTTGGTTCTGTTTTTCTCTTTATGGCTTTTTCATTTTCTCTCCCTTTTCCAGTTTCTGTTTTTACTTCCAGCCTCTATCTTTGTCATGAATTGAATAATGTCCTTCAAAATTCATGTTCACCTGGAACCTCACAATTATGACCTTGTTCAAAAATGTTCTCTCTCTCTTTTTTTTTTTTTGCAGATATAAATAGCCAAGGATCTTAGGATGCTATCATAATGTATTCAGAGTGGGCTTTAAGTCCAGTAATTGTTCTCCTTATAAGAGGACATGGAAACACAGAGGAGGAGGTGATGTAAAGATAGAAACTGAGACAAGTGTGATGTGTTTACAAGACAATGAAACGCTGGAAGCCACCAGAAGCTGGCAGAGCCAAGAAGGATTTCCTTTTGGATCCTTCACAGTGAGTGTGGTGGTATTTTGGTATTTTGGTTTTGGACTTGTAGCCTCCAGAAGTGAGAGAATAAATTTGTCTTGTGACCCACCAAGTTTGTGGTTATTTGTTATTGTTACAGAGCTGGGGCCTTCCTGGAGACTGAGGCAGCACGGAGATCCCCCCTTTCAGGCCCCAATTCTTGCGACTAAATCAGAAAGATTTCAGACATGTCACTTAGAGTAAAGGAATGAGTTGATTGAAGGGATAGGAAAGGGAAAGGGGACACTCTTGAGGGAGACAGCGGGTCCTCTCAGGAGAGAGACAGTGTGTGTCTTCTGCTCCCCAGTTTTATTGGGGATCCCAGAGAAGTTTCCAGAAAGTCTCACCCAGGTCCACCTCTTGACTTTTGACTGACAGCAGGGTGACATCAGACTTTCAAGTCCCCATTTCCATGACCACTCTAGGTTACCTTGACCCATGCTGCCCATTTCCAATTGTCTTCTTAACCATAAATTCTTACAAATTTTATGGTTAGGAGGAAGTATCCTTATCTCCCTGAATTTTAGAATCTGGTCACCAAAGTCTCCTGGGTTCTTCCCATCAACATTATCTTGGGCCTGCTTTTCTCCTGCAGTTAACAGGTAGTTTGCTGAGAAATGTGACATATTCTGTCCACTTAGGCCAGGCAGGGCTGCAGGTAGATTGCTTCTTGGAAAAGAAAGCATGTGGAGGTCAGCATCTTGGGCCCACTTTATCAAATGATTCTCTTAACCTTGTGTTCCCACCATTGCACAACTGTGTCTCTATCTCCAGTCATTATGGCAGCTTTAGGCAATTAATACAACTCCCAACACCTGCAAAATCAAGCTGCAAAGCATCAAGAATATTCTTTCCTTGCTTCTCCCCTTCTCCCTTTGATCTTTCCTTTTTTTTTTTTTTTTGTATTTTTTATTATGGTAAATTTAAAACCTATGGAAGATGGAGCGTATAATGACCCCTGTGTGACCATGGCCTCCCCTTCAACAGTGATCAGCTTATTATTCATCTTGTTTCATCTCTTCTACTTCAACTTCCCCTACCTCTGTCTTATTCTGAAGCTGATGACAGACCTTGTACCATTTCATCCAAAAATTATTGCAGAATATATCTCTAAAAGGCAAAGACTCTTTTTCATTAAGGAAGCACTAATAAAATGTGGTCTTTCTAAGATGAAAGATTTCCAGTATTGTTCCTCCACTTAAAAGATTTAATGTTCTTTTCTAGTATAAAAATCAATGTCATTAGTTTGGCATTCAAGGAGACTTGGTTTTTGGTTTTGGTTCAGAATCTAAAGTGACCCTGTTTCTCTCCCAATAATCTCTTCATTCAAAATTCTCCCTGTTCACCCTATACCCTGGACATTCCAAAATATTAGTTCAAACCATAAGAAGTGACCATATCTGCAGACCAAAATCTATCACTAAACCTAATAAAATTGACACCTCACCTTGCTTTACTGGCCTTACACTGGGTTTTGGATTTTTAAAAAGATTTTCTTTTTTCTTTTTTTAGTTGTAGATGGACACAATAGCTTTATGTATTTATTTTTATGTGGGGGTGAGGCTCGAACCCAGTGCCTCACACATGCGAGGCAAGTGCTCTACCACTGAGCTACAGCCCCAGCCCATTACTTCTGGATTTATAAGTAGTATTATTGTAAAGGTAAAATTTCTAAGCTGATTCTAAGCTGCAGAGCCTGAGTTAAAGTGTAAAAGACCGGACATTGTAAAGTTTCTAAACTGCAAGGCTTGGGTTAAAGAGTAAAAGACCAAGTATTGTTAAAATTCCTCTGCTACCCCCAAAACCTGTAATCCCTGTAGCTGTTAAGACAATACCCGAATAAATGTTCTCACTGACTCCTGGGTTGCCTAATAACTTGGAACTCTGTGTAGAATGGCACGTAGGCATTTAGGCCCTAAAACCAATCAGTTTGAATGTGTACCTCGCTTAGAAGTGACCAATCACCCCTGTCCAATCTGTTCCCGCCAATGAATGTACTAATCATGTCTCAGAGTTGTTGTTCAATTTTCCCGCGCCTCATGATGATTTGTTCTGATGTATGCAAAGCCCCCCGCCCTCCCCAAAAAGTGTACTTAAGCACTGCCTGACCTCTGCTCTGGGCTCTGGGCTGCTCTCCCTTCTTGAGTGAGCCTGCCTGGAGCCTCAGCTCGATGAACCGGATCCTAATAAACTCCCTCTTGCTTATTGCATAAAGTCAGTCTCTTGGTGGTCTCTTCCTCCGCCGACGCTTCGCTGGACCCTTACATTATAATTGTTTACTTGTTCACCTAGTGGATAAACCCCTTTGTGTGTCCCCAGATTTCTGTCACATGGCTAATGCTCAATAAATATTTTTTTAAAAAATCAATGTCTCCATCTACATTAGTCTTCCACTGCCTCCTCCCCCATAAGCAGCTCTGAAAGTTACATAATTCTGAAAATATTTGTAGGCCCTCTTCTTCTTATCCTTATTGAAAGTGTTCCAGTGTGTGATGTATTATGTTGCTTTTTATTCTTATTTTTTTTCAAAATGTAACCTCCTCATAAGAGGTCTCTCAGGGATACTGTTTTTCTCTTCAGTACTGCTCTCCACTAGCCCTGTACCAGATCGTCAACAATATGTTCTGTGCTGGGGCTAAAATCTAGTATATTCATTGACTAGATTAGACTAGATAAAGAAAAGTAAAGTCGAGTTTAATTCACAGGACAATACTTCTCCTGATATTCATTTACTAGTTTACAGGGGAAAAATCCAATTTGTGTTTCATTTTTCCTTATTTTAGAAGTCATTTCAAAGCTAAGCTTTCAATCATGCAAAAATGAGTCATCTCTTAGTTTATTCTGCAAACCACCCTAAAGCTTAGAGATTTAAAACAACTATTGTATTGTGGTCATGATTTTATGGATCAGGAATTCAAAATGGGCTTAGCTGAACAGCTCCTTTCTGCTCTACATGTTCTTAACTAGGTCAGAAAGAGTGGGATCTGTCCAGAGCCGTGGTGCAGTCCTATAATCCCAGCAACTTGGGAGGCTGAGGCAGGAAGATGGCAAGCCTCTGCAATTTAGCAAGACCCTGTCTCAAACAGAAAGATAAAATGAGCTGGGAATGTACCTCAGTGATAAAGTGCCTCTGGGTTGAATCCATAGTGCCACATGCACACACACAGAAGAAAGAAAAGAAAGGGTGTGGGGGTTGAAGGGCAAAGAGTCTACTTCCAAGATGGCGTCTTCACTCACACATCTGGTGTCTAAGGCCTTGCTAGACTCTTTCTCCACATGGTGTCTTATCTTTTGGGCCCTTTCTTTCTGGCTTGGGATTGTCAGAGCATGCTGGATTCAAGATGATTACACTTCTTACATGGCAGCTAGCTTCCAAGAGAGAAAAGAAGCTTCTAGGCCTCTTAAAAGCTTAAATCTGTAGTGGATGCAGCATCATCTATGCTGTATTCTGTTGTTAAAGCAATTCCTGCCTGGATCTCAGGGAGTGGGAAATAGTCTATGCTTCCGGATGGGAGTGGTGCACAGAATGTGGGTCTATTTTGAATTGAATTCATCATCTTGTAACAGTGGTCCACTTCACCTTTTGAATATAGCCCTTGACGCTTATTTTATTTTATTATTTTTTTGCGGGGGGGAGGGGGATACTAAGGATTGAACTCAGGGTCACTCAACCACTGAGTCACATTCCCAGCCCTATTTTATATTTTATTTAGAGACAGGTCTCACTGACTTGCTTAGCACCTCACTTTTGCTGAGGCTGGCTTTGAACTTGAGATTCTCCTGTCTTAGCCTCCTGAGCTGCTGGGATTACAGGCGTGCGCCAGCCACTGTGCCTTGCTGCTTATTTTAAAAGGGACATGTTTTTCTTTTCCTCTTCTCCCTCTCTCCCTCCCTAACCTGGGGGTGGGGGGAACAAGATTTCCTTGAGTTATCTGTTCTCCACTGGAAGGAGATGTCATAGGAAGATCTAGGAAATGACTATCTCCCAAATAAACAAGTGAATTTCAATTCACCATCAGGGTGCCCTGAGACTCCCCCTCAGGGCACACCTGGAATGCAGCCTTTGAAGCTCTTCTTTAAAAGCCCCCTGTTTTCCCTGATGGGCAGACTCAACAGCCTCTGGGATTGGAGGCCCCCTATGCTTCTCCTTTGCTAGTAAAGCAATAAATCTTCTTTTTCCTTTTTCTCAAAACTGTGTCCTGGTTATTGGATTGGCACTGGGGACAAGGACCGAGTTTTCGGTTAACAATCTTGCAATTATTTTTTGGATACATATGAGGCCTGAATCACATTTCTGGGGTTACTCATGAGTCTGTGATAAGGCCCTGCTGAGCTTGGATCTGTTGGCTGTGTGATTATCTCCCTCTGACTTTAGATCCTCGCTGAGTTCCCACAAATATTAAGCATTTTGAAAATAATGACTAATGAAAATTGTATGATCTTTTATTTGGTGGTTGAAAATGCCAATACTCATATGTCACAAAACTATTTTTTGTCCTCTCTAGTACACCAAAATATTCACTGGAACAAGACTGGGAAATAGCTATTTAAGTAGAAATGCTAATTGATTAAGAATTGATGTGACAAAATCTTGCAAGAAGAAAATTCAGTGGAAGCCAGTTTCTTCTCGGCTCACTGGGCTCTTTCTCCACATGGTGGCTTAACACTTGGGCCCTTTCCGTGTGGCTTGGGATTATTAGAGCATGTTGGGCTTAAGGTGATTGGACTTCTTACATGATAGCTGGCTTCCAAGAGAGAAATTTTTAAAAAGAAAGAATATATATGTTTGTGCTGAGGGGTACTGATACTGCTGGTTACTGCTGGTTATCAGTCCTGCTTCCCCACATGTTGAAGTTTGAACATTAGAGAATAGAGGCAAGCATATAAACCAGGGTTTATTTAAAAGGGGTAACATAGACTTCTCCTGCAAGGGAGAAGGGGGCCATAGCTGGTATCCTGGTATCCCAAGAGGCAAGGTGTTGTACCCTTTTTATATGTCCTAGGCTTCCTGTGTTCTCCTGCCTTTCCCCCTTATCTCTCTCCTTCCTCTGTTTGTGACTAGGCCCAGGAATGCTCAGTGGGGTGGCCAAAAGGTGGGAAACAGGTGGGCTGAAGGGGGAAGGGCAGGATGCAGCAGCCCAGGACACATTAATTTACAACCTTATAGCTCCCTGTGGGGAGGGACAATTCCTGAGACAGGTTGGAGCTGAGGCAGTGGAGGAAGGGCTCTGAAGGAATTAACATTTCAATCCCTCTGGGGACAGTCTCCAATTTACCAGACTCATTCAAAATTGGCCTCCTAGATCTGAACTGACTCGATCTACCTATCTATACTGACTGCCGGTCTAATTCTGGTTTCAGTATCATGGGGGATTTTATGATAAGTCTGTTTCATGTGTGAGTTTTTTCAATATATACCTTAGGCCTGTAGGTAAGCCTTAGGAGTGTTTGATATTGCATAGGGTCAAGATAAAAGAGACTGTTTAACTTTGGCCCAATGCAAAGACCACTTCAAACTAAGGCCAGTCCCTGTTCACATCACAACCTAATTTACTGAGGGAGCTTCATCGTGTCTGCCTATTGCTTGGACATATAATATTTGGACTATATTTTATATTTAAAATATTTACTTATTCCTATTTTTTGACAACTGCCTTTGAATTGTAGGTTCATTCCCTCCATTTGCCAATGTGATTATAACAGTTTAAAGAGTTAGAGTCCATTGAAGATAGAAGAGTATTAGAACTTTCAACATGTAATTTTTGTGTGTGTGTGTGTAGAGAGAGATTGTTGTTTTTTGCTTTTGTTTTATTTTTAGTACACTAATTTAACAAATTAGTATCTATTTCAGAGAGAAAAGTAGGATTTTTTCTATCATTTAATTTTTCCATTATATTTTTATGTATTCAATGGATATTGCTACCTTCAAATTGAACATATCCCACCAAGCTTAGGTTGAACCAAAGCTGATTTTATTTGCTGATTCTTTAAAAGCTTTCATGATATGACTTGAAGCAGTTGGAGACACCTGGAAGTATGCTCAAATCCAGGAGCAAAAAATCATTAGGTTGCCTATTGATTAGATAAAACAGAGATTAGATGTTAGCAAATGTTGTAGACGATTTGGCTTTTCTTAAAAACAGCAGATGGGCACAGCCCGCTCCTCTGCCATCAGTCAGCAAACGCACACCTGTATGTCTTTATCACAAATGAGACCCAGCAACTGTTTGGCAGGACAATACCAATGCATGTGTTGATGGTGAATCAGCAGCTTGGTATTCAAAAACAAAGAACTGCATCTTTTGTAGGGGCTGTAATTAGCTGCCTTGGATATTTGTGACATAATACAAAAAAAGGGACTTAGCAACAAAGCAACCTCACATAGGGTAATTCTGGCAAAATATGCACCACAAATAATCCCTTCAAAAAAGCCAAGCAACACCTGGTATTTATCAGTAGTAACATATGAAATCATACATAATTTCCTGCTGGGATTCTTTGATTAGAGTCAGATTAAATGTTCTGTTTTTAGAATCTTTGTGTTTTATAATGTGTTGAGAGGAAGTGAGGGTCCTTGACAAGAGGGAAATTATTGTATAGAAAAGACCCCAGATGGAAAGCGAAAGGGGAAAGAAAGCTACGGACTGCTAAAGAGCTTAGTGAAGATGTAGCTGTATTTCCGATAGATGACCAGTCCAAACAATGAATCTGTCTTCGTGCATCTATTGATACAACAACCTAAAATTGAAGTATCTAAATAAGATTTAGGCCCTACGATATCAGAATACCGTATTGAATGATGTAGAAAACATTTCAACCGCAAAATCTTTGTTTTAGGATAAAATAATAACTTAATAAAAGATTGCTAATATGTCTATAAACGTCAAACTCTTAGTATTTTGCTTGTTTGACACAATAATTAAAGTTGAAATTGGAAACCAGAAAAACTTCGTGGAACTAAAAATTCATTTGGTTTTGCAGGGAAGTTCAAATGTTCCCTCTGAAGGTTTGGTAATTTTGTTTGCTGGAACAAACTGACAGTAGATAGATTAATAGGAGAAAAGGCACTCGACTTTATTAATGTGTGTAAGCATGGGAGTCACACAAAATATTAAATTCAAAGAAGAGCCAGATGAGAGAGGATTAAATACTCGCTTCATAGAGGAGATGGAAATGGGGAATATAAGCAATTCCTATAGATTGTAGCTTTTAGGGGACATGGTTGGACCAGAAGGATAGACAATGGCTTGGGACAAAGGTATGGCATTTGATTTTTAGTCTCTTCCTCTGTGATGTGAGTTTAATCCTCCTTCAATAAGAAAAGCAGTAAGCCAGACAGTGGCACACCCCTGTCATCCTAGCAGCTTGGGAGGCTGAGACAGGAGGATAGCCAGCCTCAGCAACTGGCGAGGCACTAAGCAACTCAGGGAGACCCTGTCTCTAAATAAAATACAAAATAGGGCTGGGGATGTGGCTCAGTGGTTGAGAGCCCCTGAGTTCAATCCCTGGTACACCCCCCCACACACACACACACAAAAAAAAAGCAGTGGAAACAATGTGGCTGAATAAGAAACACAAGATGGTGGGCTAGGGATGTAGCTTGGTGGTAATGTGCTTGCCTAGCATGCTCAAGACTCTGGGTTCAATCCCCAGAACCACTAAAACAAAGCAAAACAAACCCATAGAAAAGAAGTGCATGATAAATAACGGCAGCAAAGCCACAGAACCACTCTGCAGGGTATATGACGACAAGCACTTTAATAACACACAGTTAAGGGACTCACATGAGCATCCAGCTTTGAAAGTCATTACATTTCATTAAATCTGTTTCCTGAATAAAATGATGTCACGGTGACCTTCATGAAGCAAAATCCCTAAAAGAAAAAGTGAAAATCTAGTCGGTGAAGGAGGCAGAAATCTGGCTCACATGCAAACCTTAGCCCACCAGTATTGTCTTTGCAATTGCTTTAATGAGGCATTTGTAATCCTGCAATTTTATGACTCCCGACACAAATTTTTTTTGGAGGGGGGAGGTAGAATGAGTATTATTCAGATAGGGATAATTCCCACTCTTGAGAACTATTATGTGGCTGGCCAGTTGCAGTCAGAACTGTGATCACTAGGAAAACTGAGTTATTTTAAGGAAATATTTCAACCCTCTTTATTGGATACTGAATTCAGACACTTCTGTTGTTGAACTTTAAGATTGCCATGGGGATCAAAGGAGACAACACATGTGAAATGCTTAGAATATGCCTGGCACATAATAATTGCTCAGTAAACATTAACTAGAATCATGATTGATATATCAATTGATTTGTCATGTAAAACCCAAACATTAGAGAATAGGTTTTTTGGTTTTTGTTTGTTTTTTTTGGTACTGGGGATTGAACCCAGGGTTACTTTATTACTCACTGAGCTACACCCTTGCTCTTTTTAATTTCTTTCTTTCTTTCTTTTTTTTTTTTTTTTTGGTGATGTTGCTGGGGATTGAACCCAGGGCCTTGTGTGTGAAAGGCAAGCATTCTACTGACTGAACTATATCCCCAGCCCCTTTAATTTCTTTTTGAGACAGGATCTCACTAAGTTGCTGAGGCTGGACTTCAACTTGAAATTCTCCTGCTTCAACCTCCTGAATTGCTGGGATTATAGGCATGTGCCATCATTCCCAGCTTAGGATTTTGTTTACTTTTCCACTAGGGCCACTCTCAGGCCAAATTTTCTAGGAAAAGTTGGCATTTGGTGTTGGTTTATTGATAAGGGATGTGCTCTGCCTCTATGTTTTATGTTTCATTCTTTTTTTTTTTTTTTTCAGTTGTCAATGGGCCTTTATTCTTTATTTTATTTTTATGTGGTGCTGAGAATCAAACCCAGTGCCTCACACCTCCTAGGCAAATGTTCTACCACTGAGCCACAACCTCAGCCCCTGCCTCCATGTTTTAATTGTGAAGTGTTCATTCTCCAACATATTCCTTTGGGAAATAAAGACGAATGTTTGAAGTTGGTTTGCCAAAATGAGTCTCAAAATCATCCAACATATAGTAGATACTTGGCAAAAGTCACCTTCTCCTACCTTGTCTTAACCACACCTCCTGCTTGTCACTGTTATTTCTCATATCCCTCAACCTTGATTCCAGTCCAGCTACAGTCAGCGCATGATTGCTCTACGTGCCTTTGAATGCCTTTTTATTCGTCTGTTGAATAGGAATAACATTCTTCTTTCCATGCTTCCAAGGGCTAAGTCAATCATGGCGTCCTCCATGAAGCATCCTGAACAACATGAGCCTGCTTAGGGGTGAGGAAGCAAGAACAGGCACCATATGCACAGGAACTGAATGTACAACCCTCATGGGCCCCCAACATCAACTCTCCTTCCAGAAAGAACAAATGAAAAGACATTAGTGAACCTAGAGGAATTTAAAGCAAGGTGACAGGAAGATACTGGACTTGTTTTGTCACAGTATCCTTTGGGCTTTGGACTCAATGCCAGGGAAGATAGGGTGCAGGCTTGAAAGTAAGCTAGAATTGGATTAATAATAGCAAATTTGATGGTGGGGATACCAGTTTGGGGAATACTTACCTGACACATGCAGAATAAGATGACTGCAAGGGGTCAGGCTGTAGGACCAGATTCATAAATCAAAGTCCATTCTGGAAAGAATATTTTTGCTCATGAGAATTTTGAAGATTGTGAAACTGAAATTCTGTGCCCTATTGCTAATAAGATCCTCTTTAGATACAAATTTATGAAGAAAAATTATCTAAAACTTGGAAATAAGGCAAAATAATGACTGCATGTTCTTTCAGTGACATAAGGGAGCTTTTCCAAACAGGCTCACCCAAGGATTATTTACCCTAGAGGGAAACATACTTTCACTTGACTTATTATTAATTCTTAACTAGAGCCCAGACTCTGAGGTTATATAACTTGAACCTTTCTTCATATTATTGACAAGTAAATAATTTCTGTCCAATAAAATTATAGATAACCCCAAAGATTATGTTTTTGTTGTACTGTAAGATAATAGCTACTCATAGTTAATTTAATAAAGCTTATTCCTGTGTTCTGTCAATGCCTGCGTATACTCAGACTTTCAATTCTCCTTTTTATTTTTATTTTTATCTTTTTTAGTTGTAGATGGACACAATACTTTTATTTTATTTGTTTATTTTTATGTGGTGCCAGGGATCGAACTCAGTGCCTCATGCATGCTAGGCAAGCGCTCTGCCACTGAGCCACAACTCTGGCCCTCAATTCTCCTTTTAATCAACATTTTTTTCTGCTATTTGTGCTAGATTTCCTTCACTGTGACAAAAGTACCTGAGACATCAACTTATAAAAAGGAAAGTTTTGCTGGGTGCAGCAGCACATGCCTGTAATCCCAGTACCTGGGGAGGCTGAGGCAGGAGGATCAGCAAAAGCGAGGTGCTAAGCAACTCAGTGAGACCCTGTCTCTAAATAAAATACAAAATAGGGCTGGGTATGGGGCTCAGTGGTTGAGTGCCCCTGAGTTCAATCCCTGATACCCACCCCAAAAAGAAGGGAATGTTTATTGTGGCTCACAGTTGCACATTTTCAGCTGCTCACTCATGGCAGCTGAGAAGCCAAAAGAAAAAGGGGAGGAGCCGACCTCCTAATATCCCTTTCAAGGACATGCCCTCCTATGACCAAAAGAGTTCCAATGAGGTCCCACCTCTTAAAGGTATCACCACCTCCTAATAGCTCCTCAGTCTGGGAACCAAGCCTTTATTTAACACATGAGCCTTTGGGAGATACTTATCCAAATCATAACACTTTAATGAGCTAATAAATCAGTGATAAGTCATTTTATATTTGTATAAGTCATGTTTCTAACATTTAAGATAACATTTAATAAACCCTGCTCCTAAAGTCATAATCTTTAGGAAAAAAATATTAGTTTGTTTAAGAAGAGATTTTAAAAATAAAAGTGTTCAAGGTTTTCCTCCTTCCAGCAAATTTGGAACAGCCAAATTAGACATAAACAACCAGAATACTTAATTGCCAACGACAGACGTTGAGTCCAGATAGTGCCATTTTGAATGTTGCAAATATGTTCATCAGAAAGATGTATTAGGAATGAGATAATGCATAACAAAGAGCTACCCTGAGTGATTCATCAGTTGAGTGCTTTTTTTTTTTTTTTAATTTGGGTTCATTTAACTCTAAAGTCTGTGTCAGTTTTGAATATAAGAAGAACTATTACTTGGCAGTTTTTCTAACCTAACAGAAACCCATAAAAAAGGATTGGGAGGAAAGAGTTATAGGTCTTTTATTCTGCTTTCAGTAGAACTTGTAATTTTCAACAATTCTCCTGATTCCTTCCTTTGTTTGCCATATCCAGGGGCATGTGTGGAATATATGGAAAATAATATCCATCCCCCAAGAAAAGGGGAATGACAGCCCCTAGGGAGGGTGGGGGACAATGGATCCCAGGAGAGAAAAGGTAAACATTAGGCCCTGGGCCCTGGTCTTTCATCCTTTCCCAGGAACACTGAGTCCTGGAGGGAAAGTCAAACAAATGGGCTCTGGACTCTGGATTTTTATCCCCCATAACAATGAGTTTCAAGCTTTTACATCTGTTTCCCTGAAAATGTGCCACCACTGCTTAAGGGAGACAGCTTGTTGATCCAAGGTCTCCCCGCGTCCTTGATCATTTTTGCTTACAGTGTGTAAAGTCTAAAAACTTAATATGAATCTATTCTCATGATTTGAGAGATTCTGTTTGTACTTTTCCTCACAAACTCCTAGAAGAATCATTGGTATTCCCATAATGGAGATGTGTTGGAATTTGGAGAGTAGATGCAGTGTAAAACAGTGGTTAGAAGTTCCAGATCCCTGGCTAAACTGTCTGGTTCAAATCCCAGTCTTGCTTCCTACATATATTCCAAATATTTAACCTCTGTAAGTTTCAGTTTCTTCACTGTAGAATGGAGATAATAATAAAACATATCAAAGAGTCCTTCTAAGGTATATGGCATAGTGACTAGCAAATGGTATATGGGTGATATTATTATTTCCTGGGTAGGGAACATGTGACCAGGTAAATCATTTCCATTTTGTACATGGCTTGCCTTTTGAGTGTCTCTTTAATCATTTCCCCTTTCTTCACTTTATTCAGTAAGGCCATAATAAGAAATTAATAGGATTTTGGTATTCATTTGTGTTACCTTTTTTTGGAAATGAAACAAAAAATAAAAAAGTTGAATATCTCTTATTTCACACAGAATTTATTACGTTGCATTTTTTCTCATGAATATATTCCTAGTTTTTTCCTTTGTGGGCAACAATGCTCCCAATCCCCTCCAACAGATTTTTTTTTTTTTTTCACTTTTCCTAAACCTTCAAGCCCAATTATAGAGAGGGGGTCATTGATCTTTCTTCATTCCTAGAATAGCAGTCTGGGGGCAACCTGACGTTATGCTGTTGCATGAGAATGAAAAGAAACATCCATTTCACATTATTTGAGCTGTGTTGCAAGCCCTGGTTTTATCAAGTAGAACAGCCTAATTATAAGCCTTCCTACACAATTGTTTTAGGTGACCAGTATCTCCTTGTCCAGATGTGAGTCTCCTGTGCTGTAATACAGTTCTTTCCTGGTGTATTCATAGAGCATGTTTATATGAGATGAATCTTTGAAGGGATTCTGAACAGATTCACCCCCAAATTTCCTAAAGTTGTCTGAGATAATCTACTTACCTGACAACTCCAGGGGCCATAAATAGCATAAGGAGGAGGAATTCCAAAGACACTTGGAGGTATTATTGACCTTGAGTATAGATATTAACTATGAGTACAACTGGTGCACAACTGGATGGGGGCACTCAGGGTCCACAAAGATTACATGAAAAATCCTAGCTGGTGGAGGCAAGAAGTTTAACAAAATGAAAGCCCAAATGAGCCAGCAGTGTGATTAGCTGGGAATGACTGAAGATGGAAAAGACTGGGCTGTAATTTTATGTTTTTCCTACTGTAAGGTTCAAGTTAAACTTTAGTGCTCACCTAGTTAAGCTGCTGTATGTAATTTCCTGACCTCAGAATGGAGGACATGAAGGTGAAATAATCTTTGAGGTCCCTTGCAATTGTAAGCTTGGATGCTGTTATTTTGTTGTTGTTTGTTTTCATTTCCCTCAATATTAAAAAAGCATAATTTGCCTTTAACAAAATGTACAGATATTAAGCGTAGTGTTTGTTGAGCTTTGTCAAAGATATACACTTTGTGACCCCCTCCTCAATCAAGTCATAGAACATTTCCATCACCCCTATAAAGTTCTTTGTGACCTTTCACAATTAATACTCCTTCCCCATGTGTAATCACTGTTCTGATTTCTATTGACACACATTCTAGAGCTTCATATAAGTTGAACTATATGGTATGTTCTTATTTATATCTGGCTTCTTTCACTTAACGTAATGCTTTTGAGATGCAGCCATGTTCTATCATGGTTCCTCCTGTTTTATTGCTGATTTGTATTCCACTGTATATATATAGCAAAATTGGTGTATCCATTCTCCTTTTGATGGACATTTGAGTTTTGGGTTATTATGAATAAGGCTGAATAAATAGTCTTATACAAATTTTTAGGTAGACGTATAGTTTTATTCTTCTTGGGTAAATACTTAGGAGTGGAATTGGTGGATCATAGGGCAGATGGATTTTAACTTCATAAAAAGCTGCCAAAAAGTTTTCCAGACTAATTGTACTTTTTCCATTCCTAAAAGCCTTATATGAGAATGCCAGATGCTTCACATTTTGGACATTCTGTTCTTTTTTCATCCTGTATGTATCTCCCCTGGGTGTGTTCCTAAGGAAACCAAAGACAGGATCACTGTTATTAGCAAAGGTTTACTTGAAAAGAAACCCTAAACAAATAAGATTAAAAGAAAACAGCATGCATTGATCACATTGAAGGTGAATTTTGAGTAAGGATTAACTACAAAGAGTCTTAAAGTAACTTAAAGTTACAGTGTGATTTATGAATAACTGTGGAGATATATAATTGTACACTGGTTTATCATTTCCTTGTAGCTCCTTAGAATGTCCAGAAACCTACTTTCTAGTATTATTGCATGCAGATATTTGGCAATTTGCCCTAGCAATAAACAGATATGAGTAAAGTGGTAATTTGCTCCTCTATCAAATTTGAGGTAATTTTGGAAAGGAATCCGTAGCAAACTGGTAGTGTATATTAGGGGCTCTAGGAAAAAAAAAGGCAGGTTGGATAAAATATCATGAATCTAGTAGATATGGAAGAAAATGTCATGCTTTCTTGTTGTGAGGGAAGAAGTCTTTTGCATGGTAACTTACTAATTTGCCATCATTTATCAAATGCCTATTATATGCTAGGCACTGGACTAAACATTTTCATTTATCAATTTATTTAATTTCTACAACACTTGTACAAAATATGCAATATTGATTTCCCAATATTATGGAGGAGGAAAATGAAGTTCATAGAGTTTATATAATTTACTCAAAGATACAACTATTACACAGTAGAGCTCAGATTTGAACCCAACAGTGCCACTGTTAAGTTACACTTAGATGAAGAGAGTTGAGCTGAATTGCCACAAGGAAAAAAAAGTGTTTTGTAGTTTGACATGGTAGTACATGCCTATAATCCCAGCGTTCCAGGAAGCTGAGGCAGAAAGATTGCAAATTCGAGGCCAGTCTCAGCAATTTAGTGAGGCTCTGTCTCTAAATAAAAAATTAAAAAACGCTGGAGATGTGGCTCAGTGGTTAAGTGTCCCTAGGTTCAAGCCCCAGTACCAAAACAAAACAAAGTTCATAGCCTCTCTCTCTCTCTCTCTCTCTCTCTCTCTCTCTCTCTCT
This sequence comes from Callospermophilus lateralis, assembly GCF_048772815.1. Taxonomy (NCBI): domain Eukaryota; kingdom Metazoa; phylum Chordata; class Mammalia; order Rodentia; family Sciuridae; genus Callospermophilus; species Callospermophilus lateralis. The sequence goes on from NW_027510162.1 coordinate 615,146, forward strand.
CTGTGTGCATGTGTGTGTGTGTAATAGTGGGACCATCAAGTCTTTCAAGCATAAAGATAAATTCCAGTAGTATAAAATTCTGTGGAGGAAGCAGAATGGAAATATGAGATTGCTTGCAGAGAAAAAGTTTGCAAAATTTCTTCCTATATATATATTTATTTTATTTACTTATTTTTTGGTGGTGCTGGGGATCTAACCCAGGGCCTTGTGCATGTGAGGCAAGTATATATATATTTTAATGAAGGCTGGTAAGTATCAAAATAGCATTTAGATTCTAATGGATACATTGAAATGAGTGATATATCTGTTTCTTTTCTTTTCTTTTTTTTGGAGGAGAGTACTGGGGATTGAACTCAGGGGCACTTGACCACTGAGCCACATCCCCAGCCCTATTTTGCATTTTATTTGGGCTCAGGCTAAATAAAATGCAACTCAGGCTCTCACTGAGTTGCTTAGTGCCTTGCTTTTGCTGAGGCTGGCTTTGAACTTGCGATCCTCCTGCCTCAGCCTCCTGAGCCTCTGGGATTACAGCTGTGTGCCACCATACCTATCTATCCTTTTCGTTTTTAAATGTTCATGTTTATGATACATTGGCAATTCTACCCTTTATAATTATTTAAATTAATGATGAAAAACTTGAGATGTCAACTCAAAAATAGGTGAGAAGGTTACATGTGTTTTCAAACTTTTCAAAAGTGACTTGGCAGCTAAATTTTGAAGACTATGACTTGTGAAGGGTAGGAATCCTGACTTAGTCACTTTTTAATCCTTATACTTGGTGCAGTGTCCAGAATATACAAAGTTGTCAATCCACCTTGGGAGAATAAAGTTGTGAGGAAAATGACACATTGTCAGAGGCTGTGCACAGAAGGCTCAGAGCCACAGGAAAGACCTAATGCATCATCAGGACAAGGGTACAGAACCTTCTGACTTTCTGGCCTCATTTCCCCTGCTCAGGAAATAGCAATCTAAACTAGTTACCCGGCATCATACCTTTAATGACGATAATTGTTGTGATCATTGTATTTTTGAAGCTTAGAAGCCCCTCTTTAGACATGAGTTCATTTGAATGGTGAGCTGGGAGTGCAGAATTTGCTCTTTTGGTTCCTACTGGCTATGAACTTTCATCAGGTTTATTTCTCAGCCTTAGACAAGCAGCAAAGTGCTAGAACGTTACATGGCTTGTGCGAGTGAGGCAGCCACCTTCAGAGACAAACTCATTAAAATACCTTCAGAGTTATCCTCTTTGTTTCAGCTAAGACTATTTATTATTGTTGTTGTTATTATTATTTGTTGTACTGGGGATTGAACCCAGGGGTGCTTACTTGCACTCCTCCTGCCTCAGCCTCCCAAGTTGCTGGGATAACAGACACGGGGCCGGCCTTCAGGAAAGACTCTTTGGAAAAACTTGTAAAGAACCAGCAAAGGTCAGTGAGCTACTCTGACTCATTCTTTTAAGTTACCAAGAGTAAACTCGGCTCATTATAATATTGAATTGAGTGCACCTCAAAGTGTTCAGGTCTTCCATCTCCCTTTTTAAACGTGTGCTCTATGATTGAACTGCAGAGGCCCAGAAATGTGTCCACCATCTTTCCTTCTTGAAGAAATTCCCTAAACTGAGTATGCTCAGAAATGTGCATTTCCTTAAACAACATGCTCAAGAATGTGCTCACTCCTATGTGCTTTCCTATATAAATATCTGTAAGTTCCCTGAATAAAATCTCTGTGCTTCCTTTCTTCGGGGAGAACATTGCTTTGGAAATAACACCAGCACTCTCTTTATCTGCTACTGGTAATACTCTTTCTCCACTCATTTGTCTTTTGTTGTGCTTTCTGACTTTGCAGTCACCCAGATGTGAATCTAATGCATTCAGTTACAGGAAGACTAACTATTTGGTCAAGGTCATAAGGGTAAGGGAAGAGAAGAGAGAAAAGGATGGTCCAGTATTCTTTAGTTCTGAACTTGTTATGGGGTGTGTATAGCATGAGGGCAAGAAAAACTATCACTTTCCTCCACCCTGCTAAGTTGTTTGGCTGAATAAATTAAATTGACATAGACTATCATAAGAAAAACCATTTTAATTAGGTGTGTACACTCGAGTCCTACAAAATATGAGAAGATTGAATCACGTGCAAGCACTCTGAGCTAAAGAAAGGACTAGAGACTTGGAGCTTCTGGGGGTGGGGTAGGAGTGCTGGGGGGAGACACAAATTATGGGAGGGAAAGGAAATGAAGGGAAATGTTTGGTAAACAAAGATTGGCAGATGAAAAGTCTCTTAGGTAGTAAAAGCTGTTTGGAACAACCCACTTCCTGATGCAGATATTTTACTAAAGCAGATATCTTTCATAGATGCGACTTTCTTTTACAAAAATACAACTTCTCAGAACTACTCCTGTGCCTGGGGTTTCTTAGAATTACCAGCTCAAAATATGCCAAAGTCTATTTTGGGGTGTGAAGGGAAAGCGAGAAACAAGAGAGAGGGGTAAGCGAGAAATGAAAGACGGAGACCAGGCAGAGATACACACGAGAGTTTATTTGTCAGAGCTGACAAATAAAGGCCATCTCTCTATAGAAGGGAGAGGCAAAACAGGCTTGAGTTCTGGGACCTTTATTGGGGAGGCTCAAGAATCAGAGCTGGGTGGATCCTAATATGGGCGGTTCCTAATGCAGGCGGTTAAGGGTTGGGTTGGTATTGAGTAGTAGTGAACCTTTCTCAGAAAGGCCCTTGAGCAGGAAAGTGAAACTTTTCCCTTAAAATGGTGGCTGTCACTTAAGATGGCCATCCAGATGCTAAGCAAGGATCTTATAGGGAGGCATATTTTGATCTCCCACAATCATACTTTAGATTGGTGTATCCTGAATCCCAACAGGGTCATCAGTTTCTAGGGACAAGTGACAGTTTCCTGTGGTGTACCCATTCATTCAATAAAAATGTATTAAACACCCACTTGATGAAAGATCTTGAGATATGGAGTTAAATAATGCTCCCAAAACACTTTGGAAGAAGAAAACAGGTCAATAAAGGAAATGCATGTATGTGGGAGTAATTTGTTTTTACCTTAGAACCTTCCAGCCTGAGAGAAATGCTTTGCTCTTTTCATCAGAAGTGTTGCCAAAGAAAGCTCTGTCTTTTTCCCCAATGCCAATCCAATAACAAGGACATGGTTTTTTTCTTTCTCAAAAGAAAAAGGAAAAAGAAGGTTTATTGCTTTGCTAGCAAAGGAGAAACACAGGGGACTCCTGTCGTAGAGGCTGTGATTCTGCCCATCAGGGAAAACAAGGGGCTTTTTAAATTTTTAAAAAAATTTTTTTAATTATAGATGGACACAATAACTTTATTTTATTTGTTTTTATTTTTATTTTTTATGTGGTGCCATGGATGAAACCCAGTGCCTCACGCATGCTAGGCAAGCACTCTACCACTGAGCCACAACCTCGTCCCCAAGAATAAGGAGCTTTTAAAGAGGTGACTCAAAGGTCACATTCCACATGTTCTATGTTGGAGTTGTAATTAATTTGTTAATTTGGGTGACAGTCATTCATTTCTGAGATCTTCTGGTACCATCCCCCACAGTCTGAATTACTTCATTCCTATGACTGGTGTGTTCTCAACGGCAGATAAATCTTCCTAAAATGGGGAAGAAAGGTAAACCTGTCCCCTGAGATTAGGGAGGGAGAGAGATTAGGGAGGAGCAGGGAGAAAGGAAGAAAAAGAAACATGTCCATTTTAAAAATAAGTTGCAGGGCTGGGGTTATGGCTCAGTGGTAGAGCACTTGCCTAGCATGTGTGAGGCACTGGGTTTGATTCTCAGTACCGCATATAAATAAATAAATTAAATAAAGGTCCATCAACAACTAAAAAAGATATTAAAAAAATGTTGCAGTGGCAGAACAGCAAGGGCTATATTCAAACCATAAAGTGGACACTGTTACAGAAGGAGGGAGAAGACAGGGTCAACACTTCTTCTTCTTCTTCACTTGCCCAAGTGATTCATGAAGGGTCCCAGCATTCCCTAATGGATATTCAAAAGTTCAGCTAGTCCAATATGGAATAAGTGTGGGGAAAGGTGAGCTTTGGGGTTTGCAAAAATAATGAAAGGATGCAAACACTATCCAAGATGAATGAAAGGAACTACCTGAGCTTTATGTTCAAGGAAGCCATATAATTGGGGCAATGATAAGGAGTGGCCATAAAATGTCTACCAGTCACAAATATCTTTTTAGTGGAGAGTTTGAATTCTAATGATGTTCACACTTAATCAGTTCATGCCTAGTGCTCTGGTGTAGCTATTAATAGCATCCCCCTTTTGCTTTCATGATTGTCTTAGGTTACAAGACAAATTATATGGTAGTTGTAAGGTCCTTGCTTAGCATCTGGACGGCCATCTTAAGTGACAGCTGTCATTTTAAGAAAAATTTTGTTTTCCCGCCCAAAGGCCTTTCTGAGAAAGGCTCACCACTCCCTCATACCAACCCCACCCTTAATGACCCACATTAAGACCCACCTGGCTCTAATCCTTGAGCCTGCTCCATAAAAGTCCCAAACCTCAAGCCTGTTTTGCCTCTCTCCATCTATGGAGAGATGGCCTTTATTTGCCAGCTCTGACAAATAAACTGTTGTGTGTATCTCTGCCTGGTCTCCATCTTTCATTTCTCACTCATCCATCTCCCGGTTCCTCACTTTTCTTTTAGTAGTAATAAGTCAAGAAGGGAAAATCAAGCCCCACTTGCACTCACTCCCCAGGTAAAAGTCTGAGCAAAATATATTTGTTATTAAGATCTTTCATGTTAATATTTTGTAGGTGTGGGAAATTATAAATGTACTGGAAACAAACTTTTTTATTTTATTTTTTCCTGCAGGGGATATGTTAGAATAAAACAGAAAAAGGAATGGGACAGAAGCCTACTCTGGAAGAGTTTATGGACTAACAGAAGCGACACATATACAACAATATGTTTGACACACTAAATGCTTACATCACTGGAAATAGAATTCTGGAGCAGGAGGAGACCTGGGAGCTACTCTGAAGGTGTCATTTGCCTAGATTCACATGGCTTTTAGGTGAGGAGTCTAAGACCTTTGCTTGGACTATCCCTGTTTATACCTACTGTCCTAAGTAGCTACTAATTGTGAGAAACCAGCCTCTACCTCAGAGCAAAGCCTGTCCAAGAAAGTGGGCATGACCCTTGTCCTTGGAAATACCCACAGAGCACTCCTAGGCACATTCCCACCCTGCTGAGTTGTTTATCTACAAATAACAGGAGAGATCTGCTGCGCCAGGTGTCCCTAACTTAGTCAGACTAGGTGGGGATCCTTAGCAACCCCCTAGCAGCCACCAATCAGCATGAGACAGGGAAATACCTGGGATGCCAGATGACCCTCCCAGTATTTTATGGTGGTTGGTAACATGTTGGGAAACCATGTAGTTCAGCACAAACACCCCTTGTGGCTTAAACCAATCAGTTCAAACGAATCCCCCTTTTGTACTGACCAATCACCCCTACCCAACTTGTTCCTGCTAGTGAATGTGCTAATCATGTTTTAGAGTTGTTTTATGATTTTCCCGCGGTGTGTAATGATTTGCTAAGAGATGCTATAATGTATGTGAAGTCCCTGCCTTCCCCAAAGAGAGTATAAAACTGCTGCAAACCCTGGGCTCAGGGCCTCTCAAGCGTCACCAGTTGCTGTGTGCGTGCAGAAGACTGAGCTAGCTTGCAATAAACACCTTCTTGCTGCTTACATCAATCTTGGTCTCTGGTGGTCTTTTGGGGGTCTCGAATTCGAGCATAACAATTGTACCTCGTTTCTGTCTCCAGACTTTCCTACTTTATGGTAAATAATCTGATTCCCCACTACAGGAAGCAGGGCTTGCTGACTGGTGAGTATTTCTCTGCTATGGTATTATTGACATTTAATGCTGAATAAATCTTCCCATGAGAGCTGTCCTATGCATTATAGAATGTTTAGCAATATTGCAGGCCTCTACCACTAAGATGCCAGTGGCAGTCCCCTCCTAACTGGGACAGCCCAAACTGTCTCCAGACATTGCCAATGTTTCAGGGGAAGTGGGGTGCACAGTTGCCCTGGTTGAGAACTTTTGCCCTAGATGATGACCTTGACAGTGGTCTGCCAGACTTATTTTGTGTGTGTGTGTGTGTGTGTGTGTGTGTGTGGTGCTGGGGATTGAACCCAGGGCCTTGTGCATGCAAAGCAAGCACTCTACCCATTGAGCTATATCCCCAGCCCTGGTCTACCAGACTTTTAACAGGCTATTGAAGCTCTGAAATATGACTAACAAAGAATACTTCTTCTTTTTTCTTTTGGAACTCTTAACAAGACAATCTCAAGCAAACCATTTAAAGCAAGTACTTTAATGGGAAAATATTTATTTCAAGAAATTGTCAGGCAGAACCATTATTTCCCATATAAATTAATATTTTCTGTCAACACAATATTCCTTCCACACAAAAGGGCATAGAATCTGAAATGTTGGTCCATAAGTACACTATAGGTTACAAATTGTATGGATTGCTATTTTAGTCTGCTGTCCAAATGGAAAAAGAATATTAAAGTTATTTTTGTAAAACTTGGAACCTATCTTTAAGATGATATTCCTGAATATATTTTTTTCTAAACAGGAAAGGACAGTGCTGGGCCAAACTGTGACACTGGTTTTCTTGTTACATGCTCTACTTCCTTCTCCCTTATTCTCTCCAAGAAGATATTACCATATTAAAAGTTGCTGACAGGAAAAGGACTTAACTGTTCTCAAACAGGACAGTATTTTTGTTTTATTAGGATATGGGGTCTCACTATGTTGCCTAGGCTGGTCTCAGTGATCCTCCTGCCTCAGCCTCCCAAGTAGCTGGTATGTGCCACCACATCAACCATAATTTATTGATCCTAGCAATATATTCCAAGTGTCTCTATGCCAGCCTGCTATTAGGGGATGGCTATGCATTGGTGATCCCTGGTCACTCCTCTTGAAATGTCCATGACCAATGAGAACTCATTCACATTCAGGTGGTCATCACCAAATAATGTTTAGCATAGTGGTGGTTCTTAAACAATGGGGTTCAAAATATGACTGTTGGAGATCAGAATAAATGAACATAAGTACTATTTTGAGCTGGTTATTTTGGGAAACAACACAGGACAAGGGTTAAAATAGAAGTCACCCTTTTGTAAAATAAATTTTTATCTATAAAGGAAATCTCCAATTTTTTCTTCTTTTTTGCTTTCCACATTTTTTGTTGGTGCATTAGAGTTGTGCATTATGATGGGATTTGTTGTTATATATTCATACATGCACATAATAGAACAACAGAATTTCACCAATATCACTCCCCAGGAAATCTCCATTTTAAAGATGTCTGCTTTTCTGCATCTGCACCTGCATTCAGATGACTAAATCATTAGAGGCTCTTGGGGGACAGACAGGTGAGGATGGTGGGAACATGAAGCAAAGAAAATAATTCTATAAAATGGGCCCAGATGCTTTCTTTTCAAGAAGCAATTTATCCGCAGCCCTACCTGGCCTAAATGGGCAGGATATGTCACATTCCTTAACAACTACCTGTTAATGGCAGGAAAAATGCAGACCCAAGATAATGTGGATGGGAGGAACCCAGGAGGCTTTGGTGACCAGATTCTGAAACTCAGGGAGATAATTCCCCCTAACCATATAATCTGTAAGAATGTATAGTTAAGAATCCAATTAGAACCAGTCAGCATGGGCCAAGGTGACCTAGAGTTGCCATGGCAATGGAATCTTAAAAGTCTGATGTCACCTTGCTGTCAGTCAGAAGTCAGGAGGTGGACCTGGGTGGGACTCTCTGGAAACTTCTCTGGGATCCCCAATAAAATCAGAGTTCAGGAGAGGCACATTGTCCCTCTCCTCTCTGAGAGGACCCACTCTCGCCCTGGAGAGTGTCTGTCCCTTTTCCGTCTTCCTAACTCTTCAATAAACTCATTCCTGTTACTCTGAGTGACATGTCTGAAATCTTTCTGCCATGATTGCAAGAATCAGGATCTGAAGGGCAGATCTTCATGCTGACTCAGTTTCTCAGAAAGCCGCAGTTCTGAAACAAAATGACAAAGCATATACTTAAATTTTCATAACAAACATCGCCCCTGTTTATTTTTCTTTTATGGGTTTTCCCTATTCCTTTTCTTTCTTTGTTTTGGAAAAGGATGGTATTTAAGTTAGAAGTTTAAAATAACTCTTTGAGATCTATTCTAGAGATTTACTCATTTCTCTTTCTTTCTTTTAGTACTGGGCCTTGAACTCAGGGGCACCTGACCACTGAGCCACATTCCCAGCCCTATTTTGTGTTTTATTTAGAGACAGGGTCTCACTGAGTTGCTTAGCACCTTGCTGTTGCTGAGGCTGGCTTTGAACTTGAGATCCTCCTGTCTCAGCCTTAACCAGCCACTGGGATTACAGGTGTAGGCCACCGTGCCCAGCAGATTTACTCATTTCTGTGGGTTATCTCTCACCTAAACAGAGATTTAGATGTTATTAAATTTGTGTTTGTTTTTCTCTTATTGGCCTGTTTTTTATTACAGAAAGTCCCAGCTAAGAACTAGGGAAGGGTGGGAGGGAAAATCATTTTTCTTCCCTTACACAAGTTCAAGCATATATCAGCATCCCTGAAGGGATTGTTCTGATTCGGTGGTCTCAGATGGGTCCCAGATGAGTGATGCTGGTTCTACTGGTTTGGAATTCACACTCTGAGAATCATTGATTTATTCCCAAGGATATTTTGCTTCATCAGGTTTCAAGAGCATCCAGTTGGAGTAGAAACAGGTCATTTTTGTCCAGATCTTCCCCCAGTTTCCCCTGTCTTTGGTCCTTTTCTTCCTCTTTACTCTTCATCTCACTTCATGTACTGGATACCCTCCTTAACCCTCCTCTATCAGATATTCTCAGGAATTTATTTTTTTCCTATTTTACCTGGCCAGGGATCCAGCCCAAGGCCTTGAACATACTAGGCAAGCACTTTACCAGTGAGCTAACCCCCAGTACCAGGAAAGAAATTTCTATTAAACATTTACATGATATTAAGACAATGTCTTTTTACATCTTACAGGGGAATTGACACTGTCTATGGAATGGAACACAATGTCCATGCTCACTTTTTAGGTCTGATTTGTGGAAATCTCCGTCCTCTATACCAAGCAATGAAGGTGCACATGTATCAAAGGATCTCTGCCATCTGGTGTAGATACACACAAACACCAAACAAACAGACAAACAGCTGTCTGCATAATGAGGGGATGATCATTAATGCAAGTTCTAGCCCTGGTGTTCTATGACGACTGGAACAAATCATTTAGGACTGGGTAAACCTTGCCAGAGTTATAAGAATTACCTTCTTATAACAGTGGCTTCTCCCTTGCAAGTTGTCCCTTGCAAGGTTACATCCCTTCCCTTTGCCCAGCATTCTAAATTCTAAAGAGAAGCCACGCTTAAATGATTATGCTGTTAATTGGTAAATATTTCTTCTTTAGATTTATAGAACCCAGAATATCTGGAGACCTTTAGATTACATGAGAATATGCAACCCCTCCTTATTCTTTAGTTCTGTGCATCAGCTAACACAAAGCATGTAAATGGCTCTGAAGTTTAACTTGCAAAGGAGTCTGTCTAAAGAACTATAGGAACTAACTCCAGGAGGTCAAGGTCCATTGTGATATTCTGGCCAGACAAAAAGATAAAAGGAGACACATACCCTGGATGATAAAGATCCCACCCAGCTTGTAGTCTTCCTGCTCATTGCCCCCTGTACCTCCCTATAAAAGCCTTTTGTGTACCTACCTTCCTGAAGATAGAGCTTTGAAGACAATAGTCCCTCTCCATCTTCCAGGGTTCAGGCCTTTGAATAAAACTCATTTTCTTTTCATCAATTCTCATCTTCTGAGTATTTTCTGAGTATTTGAGTACTTGTGGTATATAGCTGGACCTAATAGTGCTTTCTTCTATTTAGGTGTTAATGACACCTAGAAGACTCCACTACCACATAACCACCACGATTTTCTTCATATGTATACCTGTCAGTTAACTAGAAAACAAAACAGGTGTTCACACTCCCACTTATTAGGATTATGAAAATTCTACATGGAAGTATGTGCAGAATGAAAAATTTTAAATCACACCTTTGACTTAAGAAATATTATTAAAGTTAACTCTCTAAGACTCAAAGTAATCACTAAGTATTAACAATAGGAAGAAATACTTCCTTGTTATAATTCTAATGGCTTCTTTCTCTTCACTCTTGCTCCACAATTACTGGGATTAATCTTCAGTAAAAGGAGAGAACATATGATTACTTATTGTCTTAGACAGCTTTCTGTTGCTGTGACAAAATACCAAAGAGAAACAGTTTAAAAAGAAGGAAGGTTTGTTTTGGCTCACAGTTTCAGAGGTTCCAGTCCATGGTCACTTAGCTCCACTCTTTTTGGGCCTATGGTGAGGTGGAACATCATGGCAGGGAGTGTGTGTAGAGCAAAGTTGCTCACCTTATGGTGGCCAGGAAGCAGAGAGAGAGAGAGAGAGAGAGAGAGAGAGAGAGGGGAAGGGGCCAGGGACAAAATATACACTGCAAGGGCAAGTTCTCCAGTGACCTTCCTGTCTTCTTCCAACTAGGGTCCACCTCCTAAAGGTTCCACCAATAGCACCATGGGCTGAGGAACAAGCTTTCAATGCATGGGCTTTTGGGGAACATTCCAGATCTAAAGTATAACACTTCTAGTGTTTAAAATAAAGAGAAATTCAATATTAACATTCAATTTACCAATAAGCTTGTAACAGGTCATGTGTCTATTCATCTTGGTTAATGTCAAGTGCAATTAATGACTAAAGAGTCTAATTGTTTCTCGATCTAGCTAACTTTTCAGTTGAGTGGTTGGGCCTGAATCTCAATTAGAATAGTGAGTGGAAAACAATAAATCATAAGTGTTATATCCAGTGAATTTGAAGAAAGAAAATGAAAGGAAAAAGGAAATGATTTTATCTCTAGAAGAAGGTAGCATAGGCAGAAACTCTGCTTTTTCCCAATGTTCTATCTCTGCCCCAGGGAGAGACAGAGAGGAACTTTGGTAATGAGGGGATAGGAGAGAACAAAGAAGATGATTTCTGCCTGGCCTACAGGTTGTGTTTCAGGCAAGATATTTTTATATTCCTTTGTTTCCCCTTCACATGTAAATAAGTCTCCTCCAGACCCCTCCTTTCTGTCTGACCATTCCAGAAGGCTGATACTTGAGGGTGATGCAGATTTAATAGCCAGATGAAAGCAATGCTGGGTGCAGCTTCTTGCCACATTGCTGATAGCCTGGAAAATGTATGCAAGACAAAGGAGGATGAAATGTCTAATCAGAAGGAGTTGAAGTACCCCAGAACAATAATGATGATGGTGTCAGCTACTGATTGTAAGGTTTCACTGTACATTCCTTCTTTTGACAAGCTTTAGTTCATCAAACTATTACAACAAAACATCATGGGAGACAGTGAACCTTGATGCAGAGTGAGTAGGCCAATTAGGAATGCATTCAGCTGCAGGGAACAATTTAAAAGAAATATCGAACATTTCACACATGTACGTGTCATCTTTGCACAGGGGCCATGCTAATCTCTGTATGGTTCCAATTTTAGCATATGTGCTGCCGAAGCAAGCACTGCAGGTAACAATTTACCTACTAAATTGCAGACAAAGCGTGAAGCTCTTTTCAAATGTGATTTCCTATCTTCACAGCAACCTTGCAAGATATATTTTTTTAAAAGTCCATTTATTAGGCAATGAAACTAAAGCCCAGAGTAGTTAAGTAACTTGCCCAAGGACACAACCTTCAAATAATAACCTTTCCTCATATTATTCAACTCATCAAACATTATAGCATTGCTTGAGAATATCTAAATTAATCCAGAAAACTCAAGATCAGTTTCTGAGTGGCCTGATGTGAAACACAGATGCAACAGAGGCACAGGAACAAGGTTATCATTTTGTATTTGTAACAATTGTATACCCCAGGTAAGGATTGCTTAGAAGGAGTGATTAGGTCTAAGGGGTGTGTGTGTTCTCTTGAGGCAGACACTATAGTATTTCTCAGCAGGTGCTTTTCCCCATAGCTTTTATCTTTGTCTTTTGTTATAAAGACTATCAAGCTCAAAATATTATCTTCTATGGATTTATAAGTGGATAATTTTCAGGGCAACTTTTATTTTCTGAACACAGGAAAGCCTGCTCAGCTACATGGTTCTCTGCTATTTCTCCCTACTTTGAATATAGGCTTGATGTATGGAGCTGTACTAGCCATTTTACTCCCATGAAGACAAAAACCAATGTACTAACCATCAAGGATCAGAGAGAGGAAAAGAACCAGTCTTTGATAATACTGCCAGCCCAAGGTTGCCTGCCTTTGAATTTCTTGTCACATGAGCAAAATAAATTCCTATTTGCCTTAGCAACTGTAAGTAGGGTTGAGTGCTATTTTACTTTTGAATGATTTATCAATTGCCACACTCTATGGTAGAAGTCTCATCCCCCTGCCCCCTCCTATAATGTTTTAACATAATAGCCTAATAACCAAAGGGAAAAATATTGTACCTGTCAGAAAAAAATGATAGAAAGTGAAGTCTTATAATCCATGAAGTCAATTTTGTAAATTGTAAAACATAAGTTATGCTTGCAAATTGTGGAACACAAGTTTTATTGGTCTACAAAACTATAATAATGATAAATGTACAGGAACAGAAGAAAAAAGAAAAAAGCTGTAGATTAGATGATTGTTCAGCATATATTAATTCCTTCCACCCTACCTCCCCAAAACTCCATGGGAAGGGTATTTTCCCCTTCCCCATTTATGTTAGGCTTGGTCATGTGAATTTATTTAGCCATTGGGATGTGGAAAGAAGTGAGACCATACCAGTTCTAAGTCCTAAGAGCTAAAATGTGCTTCTGTTCTATGCTCTTGTGCTTCTGCCATCACCATGATAAAGGCATGTGGCTGATCTAAGGAAATTGAAAGTTATGTGGTGCAGAGCTGAACTGAACTGAGTTAAGTTCAGACAAGATCAGCCACAATCTAGTGAGAAATAAATGCTTTATAAACCACTGTATCTTGAGATGGTATGTTATGCAGCATTAATGTGTCCAGTAGTTAGCTGGTATGCAATTTGGACAAAAGAATCTCATGGAGAGTGGTATTGCAATACAAGAAGACAGTTCTATTCAAGTATACAATTCATATAAAATTCTAACTCAAATTGACAAAAATATTCCCTTCCTGTTGGTTCTTTAGTCCTATAGGCCATAAACAGTATTCTTGATCTAGGAAAATGTGAACATATTTTTTCACTCTGAGAGAGCTGGGAAAAGACATTCTGAAGAGGGATAGAAGGAAGTTTGGTGTCCTGTCTCTAACAATAAAACAGAGAAAGTTCTAAGGGGAGTTTAGCTATTATCTCAGAAGGAACCTGGAAAAAAAAATCAGCTATTGGGAATTGAAATCAAATTCCATGCATGTATGATTTTTGTCAAAACAAACTCCACTACTATGTATAACTGTAATACTATAACAAAGAAAATGAAAGAAAGAAAGAAACAAATATAGCCATGACTATAAGCATTTAATATGACCCTAAAACTTCCTAATTTCCTTTTATTTGTTTTTCTTGGCCTGTTTCTCCATATGGGTAGTAGTAAAATCTTTGAGCCCAGAAGAAAGGTGTTTGTCCTTGTTTTGAGAGAACAGTGAAAGTGCAAGGGAAACCACTCCTACTCCATAGGGTATTCCTAAGAGATCTAGTAGGAGTACAAAAGGAAATACTAGCTGAGGTCCTGGGGCTTAGATGTGGTCTCCATCTTGTCTTTGGGGACCTAACAGTAGTTAGGCCTATTTGTTCCTCAATATCTTTGAATAGAAGCACCTAACTTTAGAACAGCAAAGGTAAGCTCATATAAGTCCTACATTTTTGTTGTTCTTGTTCAGGTGACTAAATAGGAATTTTAAGAATTCAAGTGTCAGAACAAGTACTTTTGCCTATATTCCATGATCATGATACCATTATTCATCACTTTTGAAACAGCTTTTCAGGTTAACATGGACATGTAATAAGCTGTACATGTTTAAAGTATACCAGTTGATATGTTTTGACATGTATAAGCCTATGAAATCATCACCATAATTGAAATAGTGAACATACCTATCACCTCCAAAAATTTTCTCATGTCCCTTTATAATGCCTCCCTTTCACCCCTTCTTACTCCCATTCCTGGCAACCATTGATTTGCTTTATGATACCACAGATGGGTTTGCATTTCGTAGAATTTCATAGAAATGGAGTCATAAAGTACATACTCTTTCTGTCTGTCCTTTTTCACTCAACACAATTATTTTGTTGTGTGTCTCAATAGTTCACTTCTTTTTATTACCAAGTAGTATTCCATTATATGAATAAAACACAATTTGCTTATCTATTAATTGCTGATTGTTTTTTAATAGTTTCAGAAAATTTTAATAGCCATGAAATTTTATCTTTCAGATTTCTATGAGAGAAGACCAGTTTAAGTCCCTTTTTAAAAAACAACAATGGACAAATGCTCTGGCAATCATGATTAAATGAATTACATATATAAATGTCTCACAAATTAAAATGCCCTTTAAAAAAAATTTTAAACAAGGACTAACACTGAAATAGCCCTAAGGACATTCTAAATCGAGCTCAATTTATTAATAAAAGCCAAAATTTACTAAAATAATTTTTTTCGACAGTAACTATTTATTTGCTTAATCCCATTATTTCTGGAGTTAGGGATCTCCCTAAACTTAGCCAGTCAAGGGACGGACTTTGTTTCTTCCTAACAAAAACTCTAATTTTATTCTTTTGATCTGCTCTGTCCCTGTTAGCCATGCAAGAATCAATAGAACTCTACTCTAAAATTTTATTTAACCAGAAAAGTAACAAAATCTCTATGACTTGAATAAAACAATATTAAACAGAGAAATGTTTTGTTTGAAATTGATATGTTCTAAATTTTATTAGTTATCTATTGATGTGTAACAAATGATCCCAAAACTTAGAGGCTTAAAACAGTAATAAACAATAACAAAGAATAAGCAGTTTCAGTACTCAGGAATTCAAAAGCAGCTTGCTAGGTGATTCTGACTGTGGGCCCTTCATGAGTTTGCAGTCAAGATGTTGTTCTGGGCTGTAGTCATCATGGCCTGATGGAGGTTGCATGTTCCACATATGTATTAACTAGCTTTTCATCACCATAATAAAATGCTTGAGGCAGGCTACTTATGAAGAGCAGAGATTTATTTAGCTCAGTTTTGGAGATTCAAAGTCAAGGCACTGGCAATTGCTTAGTTCTGGTGAGGGCCATCGGGGCTCTATCACATCATGGCAGATGGCAATGGTGGGAGCATGTACAGGAACAAGAGATTATACTCAATACAGGAAATCAGAGCTCGGGAGATAGGCAGCTCAGGCTTTGATAACCACACTCTTGCAAGAACTACCAGGGGTTGCAGGAAAACTACCTTAATCCCTTCCAAGGGCAGGGCCCCCAATGACCAAAAGACCTCATATTAGGCCCCATCTCAAAAGTTTTAACACCTCAATACCACCACCCTGAGGACCAAGACTTCAACACAAGGATCCTTGGGGGACCAACCAAATCTAAATCATAGTAACTTTCAAGATGGATCTCATGAAACTCTCGCCTTATGGACCTCTCCATAGGGTTGTGGAACACTCATGGTATGACAGCTAATTTCTCTTCCCAGTGCAGATAATCTAAAATAGGAATATCTATTATGACCTAGCTCAAAAACTTACACTTTATCAGTTCCACAATATCCTATTGGTTAATTGGTTAGCCCTACTCAGTGTGGGAGAGGACTACTAAGGGCATGGATACCAGAGAGCACAATCATTGAAAACTATCTTGAAGACTGGCTATCAAATTTTCTTTCTTTCCTTCTGTTTTTTTGTCTTTTTGGTTTTTGGTGGTGGTGCTGGGGATTTACCTTGCACATGCTAAGCAAGCACTCTACCAACTGAGCTATATCCCCAGCTCCCCCAAACTTTCTAATACACATTTTTTTTCACAGTCTTTCTTTGACTGCTCCAAGCATCTTCTAAAAACAGATTTATAGTTTAAACTAATGGTTCTTAACTGCTTTCCCTCAATCAGGGATATTTGGCAATGTTTGGAGACATTTTGGGGAGAGGGTAAGAGTACTGGTATACCTGTGCATCTAGTGGCTAGGGGCCAAGGATAACATTAAACATCCTATGATACACATTATAGGTATGACATTCTTCCTCAAACAATGAGTTATTCAACCCCAAATATCAACAATGACAAGGCTAAGAAACCCTGCATTCAATTGTTAAAATCTGCTAAAAGGTTAAATAGTTTTCCCTTACAAACTCTTCAATATATCACATAAACATTGCTTTTCATTTTCACTCAAGTATAATCAGATTAAGCAAAATTGAATTATTACAGTGCAAGATCAAATTGCAGGTGCACAGAAAAAAAGGAAATGGGCAGGAGAAATGTGTGTGGCTAAGAAATACACGTATACCCCTCTCTAGAAGAAGAGTGGGGTGAATGGGTCTCCCTTTCTTGTGATATACTTGCTGACTTCACAAAAGCAGTGCCACATTATTGCTATGTCATTAAGAACACCCTGCCAACAACTAGAAACAGCATTACCTGAATGACACTGTGAATTCTGTAAAAATCAATCTGGGATTTTAAAGACAAGCAGAGAAATGAGAAGGTGAATTCAATAGAATTTTATTGACAGCTTGTAGCTTATAGAGCTTTTCCTATAAACCTTGACAAGTCTTTGCATCTGAGGTCTATTTGAGCACCCTGAAGAGGCTAAGATACCAAATTTATAACATGGGAGCTGGTTCTGCCAGGGACTGATCTCCTTCAAAAGTGCTAAGAAGCCGAGGAGGAGTGATTATTAAGCATACCATCCCATTTGGGGACAGCCTCAGGACTCCTTGTTCTCTCCAATAATTAGAGAGATAAAGAAGATCAGTCTGAACTTTAATAGTCCTTGAACAAGCCATGCAGAACTACACAGTTTCTGTGAAATGTTCAGAGCCTGGGACAACCAGCAAAAGCCAGATTAGACCAGACCTCCTGAGTGTCTCTAGGCTGGGATGTGGGTGAAAATTCTTTAAAAACAGGAAAAATGTCAATATATCTTTGCACTGAAAGTTCCATTTCTTGAATATATATGCCTATATTTGTAATCTTGTTAGAAAATGTTAGTCATATTAGTTAATTAATCAGAAGCAACCATGAAATGATTTTCTCTCTTCCACATGGGAAGCCATGTGAGGTGCTGGGAGGGGAGAAATAAAAGAATTTCTAGAAATTGGAGGACCCACAAGTAGAGGGAGTCACTATCTCATTCCCTAGTTTGGCATCTGCTTGGGCAGCAGAGAAGAGAGAAATATGGGGAAGGGAGGAGGAGGAAAAGGAGGAAAAAGAAAGAAGAGAGGAGAGAGAGATTGCAAAGAGGGAGGGGGTGGCCTTTTCACTCCAATCTCTGCCTCTGTGGTTACACCGCTTTCTTCTCTTCTGCCTATCAACTCTCCCTCTACCTCTCTCTCATAAGGATACATGGAATAGCAGTTAGTGCCCACCCTGCTAATTCTGGATAATCTCCCCATCTCAAGATGATGATGATGATGATGATGATGATGATGATGATGATGATAATGATGATGATCTTATCTGCAAAGGTTCTATTTCCATATAAGGTAACATGTATGGGTTCTAGGGATTAAAACCTGATATATTAGAGGGGCAATTCTTCAGCTTCTCATACTCATATCTTGTTCTGCCTTTCCATAGTCCTTCTAGGATTCAAATCTACATTCTTTTTACACACACACACACACACACACACACACACACACACACCTCTCCGCCTCCCCCCTCCCTCCCTACCCTCTCTTTTTCTTCTCTTTTTCAATAAAAGTTGCTGACCCAAATCCTTACTAATTTAAAACCTCAGCCTGGAGGGTTCTTCTGCAGCAGGAGAGGGCTATGTTGGCATTCTACCTGTTGCAATGGTACCGGTGTTACTTAATGTAGGTTTTTATAGATCATTGTAATACAGCAAAGAAAGGAAGAAAAACAAGGGAGAAAGTTAACTTTCTATATTGAATGAAGTTGAGTACTCTTATTTTACTATGTGCAGAAATTATATGGTATAGACAAGAAGCTGTTATAATAATAATAATAATAACAACAACTACAGAAGTACCTTACCAGAGAGGAAGCTAATGATCGCTAATACCCAAAGGTAAACCTTGGTTGGTTATTTTGGGCTTGAATTCTATAAGCCAAAAATACAAATGTTTCCTAAAAGTTCAGAAGATATTGACTTTTCTTTCCTTCACACCCAGGAGACCTAAAGGCTCAGTCAATAAACAAAGGGCTCATTCTGAAACTTACTTTTCAAAGGCTGGAAATTAAATGAGTACTGTTTATCTGAGGCTTAATATCTGCACATTTCCTATGGGCTCTTCAGCTTTGGTTGGAAGTCTTTTGACTGTCTAGTGAGTGTCATGAGATACAAAACTGGCATATCCAGCCAGAGGAGCAACACTTCCTGAAGTTAGTGTGCTTTAGAGGTATAAGAAAGGCTTTTGAAAAAAATCAGCTACATACAAAGAAGGAGAAATTTATTTCAGGAAAAAAAATGATTAAAGCTAGAAGAGATTTGAGATATATAGTAAATTCATTCAATTTACAGATGAGAAAAACTGAAACCCATAAAGATAATGAGGCATATCAGTCAGCTATTGCTGCATAACAAATAACCACAGATTCTTAGCAGCTTTAAACAGTAAGAATGTATTTAGCTAATGTATCTCTGGGCTAGCTGGGGTTTGGCTGCTCTAGGTTTTTGTGCTAGGGAAGTTTCATATTTCAGGTCTTTTAAGTTTGTTCCACCTGACTCCTTGCATCAGTGGGCCAACTAGAGTAGGTTTTTCTTATCAAGATGGTAGAGGTACAAGAAAAAAAAAGTGGCTCTTCATAAGACCTTTTAAAGCTTATATTTGAAGTTGAAGCACTGTTACTTAGGCCCACGTCATTGGCCAGGCTAAGTCACATGACTATGCCCCAAATCAAGGGGCAGGGAAATACTCTCTGCCCATAGCGAGGCCCTGTCAAGAATATGGATTGGAGGTGGGTTGAAGAATTAGGGGCAATAATTTAATCATCCCCACGAAATTCGCCTAAGGTCAAAAAGCTGTATAATGGCCCATTTGGGACACTAACATTAAGGGCTCTTAACTCCCTCACCTGGGGTTTGTCTTGGTAACCAGGTAGGCACTCAGTAGAAACAACAATATATATTTAAAATATCTCTTGGGCAAATGTAATTAATCACTATGACTCAGCACTGAACAACTAGCTGCACTTATATTATCTGGACTTACTGTTTTTTATCTTTCTACTTATTAAAAAATCACTTATGGCTTCTTATAATTGTTATCTGCAAAAGTATATGACACATTGATGCATTTTAAACTTGGTACTGTTTTCATTTGTTGTCAACCCAAGTTTCTCTAGCCTATGGGTACTTAAGTGGTCACATGGAAAAGAAAAGTCCAGATTTTACTGATTTTGCAAAATCTCTTTCTGCTGACTCTTGAGAAACTTTACATCTTCTTCTCCCTGAATCTGCTACTTGGTCCTGCTCATCACCACAGCCAACACTTCTGGAGAGTTCTGGATATCCTAGGTGCCTCAGAACTATGACCCATCAAGTCACTAAAGTGACATTATATTCCTTGAAGCCTTCATTCATTGTCCTCAACAGAGCCATAGTACAATAATGTTTTTAACCTATATATTTAGAATTTCTCAAGAAATTGAGTTCCTTGGTTTTTCTTGATTGCACATCTCTCCAGAGAGCTCAGAGGTCAAGCCAGAGACCTGTATTTAAAAGACTATTTTTGACTTTCCTCCAGGTGCTAGAGCAAACTTCCTCTTCCTTCAGCCAAGTACATTTAGGGGACTCAGTTTATAGACATAAATTCATTAGACATATTTGAATCAAAATTTTAGGCCTAAATTAAGACCGTATTGATATATTTTGTTTGGAGGATGAACTCTTAGATCAACTTTAAAACATGTAGCCCCAAGTAAAATTCAACAAAGGAGTGAATCATTCATTTCCATTAGGAAACAGAAATTAATGATGAGTAGCTGATTTTAGTGACATGCTTGGTGGTTCTCGTATTTTTTTCCCCTTAGAAAAGATTACTTGAGAATTTTTAAATGATTTCTAAAATGTAATTTATAGGAAACTTCTCAGTTTCATGAGGCATAACTAAGTTGAATTGGAACATGGCAAACCCATTTAATTTTGTTGAGAATGTATTTAGAAATCAAGTCTTCTGCTAAATACTTCCCAATTTCAACCTTCCTTTTCAGTTGAGAAATCAGTACTTCTTTCCCTTTGGCTAGAAAAACAAATGCTTTTCCTCCTTTGCTACTATGCCAGGAAGGATCTGGCTTAGCCCTTCTCAAACATTTTAAATCAGGAGCAAATATGAGT
This sequence comes from Callospermophilus lateralis, assembly GCF_048772815.1. NCBI lineage: Eukaryota > Metazoa > Chordata > Mammalia > Rodentia > Sciuridae > Callospermophilus > Callospermophilus lateralis. The sequence continues at coordinate 635,759 of NW_027510162.1, forward strand.
ATTTCAAGTCACTCTTCTGAGACTAATGTGTCCCAATGTTGAACTCTTTTGAATATTACTATCTTCTTTCTATATTTACCAAAGAAATAAAAACAAAAAGTGTTTTTATTTTGTAAACATAAAGTTATATTCTATTATATATGTTTTTTCAAACTATCCATGCCTTCTAGATATTCTAATTCATCCTTATGGAAGAGCACTGCCCTCAGATCATTGTTACAATTGCTGTCTTCCTAGGCTTTACTAGTGACACATTTACTGTCTCCACCTCACCCATATTTTCTTGGGCCTTACCATTTGGATGGAGTTTATTTCAATTACCCAAATATCATCTATTTTTCTGAAGATTTTCTCTGTCCATTGAAGCTCTCTCTATCCATGTACATGGCAAGCCAAAAGTTCCAAGATATTAACATTCCCCTAGGAGTAGTCTTCTATATCAGTAAGAGTTGCCTGTCCAGTAAAAATTCTCGGGTTCATGTTCTACTCTGACTCCCAGAGTTTCCCAGTGGGAATGAACTGCAGTTGCCTTCAGTGGAAACTTGCTTAATAATATACTTATTGACTCTTGACCTTCCTGCTTCAGTACCCCTCATATCTGCCAGAACTTCCTGAATTATCTCACACATAAATTATTTATAATCAAATCCATGTCTCCAGGTTACTTAAGAATGACATTTTTACAAATTTTAAAAATTTATATAAATTATTTTGTAAATGGCTACTAGGTTGTTAGGATATAAATTCACTTGAAGTGATCCTGACCAGTTTACTTGTGAATTTGGGGACTAAATAAAGACACAGACACAGAAAGTACCTTTTCTTTGGGTTCAGTGACCATTCCTCAGCCACAGCTTCCACAAGAGGGACAAGGCAGGCAAGAAAGAGAGCACTTGCAGAACCTTTTATTGGGGAGAAGCCATTCAAATGAGGCAAGGGGTCAGGTTTCAGGGGGTTGAGTCTAGCATTGTGATGTCTTGCTGTCAGCACATTGACTGACATCTAGGAAGGCCACACCCATCTCATGATCTGTGTAGGGATCATGGGCAAAGTGAGCAAAAAGACCTGAGCCAGGCCCACCCAAACAGAGGGGTAACATCTGTTCAATCCACCCTATGCACTCAATGCTCATAGTTCACACACACACAGCTCATGACTGGCTTGCCACATCTCCACATTCTTTTCACTCAAGGCTAAGGGGCACTCGGTTCCTATGTGGCAGTTCCCAACAAATAAATATTTAATAAGTTATTTGAACCTTATTTAATAAAATGAATTGTTAGATATTCTTTTGGCCTAGAGGTGCCATGAAAAAATTAGAGATACAGGGTTCTGTGAACTGAGAAAAATCCCAGAACCTCTGCTTAGCTATTAACTTGCTAAATTATCTAGCTAATTAAACTAGTTAATTAAAATGGAAATTTATTAAAATATTTGTTATATTAACAAATATTTAGCTATTAGCTAAGTAATTAAAATTGAAATTTATTAAAAATATTTGTTACATGCTACTTTGTATTAGTCTACTACTTAGAAAATTTCATGGTCTTTTTGTGCTTTCTAAGAAAATACCAAAGTTCCCATCTCACAATTACAGACCTTCCATGATCTCCCTCAACATACTTTTCAAGCTTATTTTTCTATCATCATGTGATTAAACCAAAACATTCACCACCCCGAAGTACAACTTGTCTTCTCTTGGAGCTTTGTTGCTCAAATGTGCCGCGGTCCAGCTGCAGCAAAATAACCGGGGGGTGACGAACAACTTGTGTACATTGATACAGCAGGAGTGGGAGCAGTTTATTGTAGGACCGGAGGGGTATATATACATTACACACAGCTTATCTTAATTAACATAAACTAGATACAGCAGTCAACCAATAAGGAATCTCCACACTCAATGGCTAGCTGGCGTTACTTCACAAACCACTCCCTCTGCAAAATGCCAGGTGCCATCTTGACTTGTTTACAGACTCTAATACAAATGTACTCCCTCTTTCATCCATAATGTCTTCCTGATTCTTCTAGAATCTTCAGAGTCCAAAGTAAATTCTGTTTCTTACATCCAAGATGTTTTCCCTTCTTCTCTGTCAGCTGTGATTTCTCATGCCTAGGAACTCTGTAGGTTCTCATACGACTCTCCAGGGCTTTTGCCTCATATTTCTTATTTTTTTCTCCCCTCTTCAATGGAAAGTTCCCGTATGATAAGGATCATTACTTATGCATGTTCACATGCAGTCAGTGACTACCATGAGTCAGTGGAATGCATGGGTGAATGGAAAGATGGGTGCAATAGATAAATGAGTAGCTGGATAACAAATTAATGGATAGGTGGAAAGATGGATGCATGGATAGAGGATGGATGAATAATAAATGGATGGAGAAACGAAGAAGTACATGGATGAGTAAGTGGATGTGTGAAGAAATGTAATAGCTGTTTAAAACCTCATTTCCCCTAATATTTTAGTTCCCCATAGGCATAAATTACCCAAAGGTCACATTCAATTAATAATCGTCTTACCATTTCATGCCTTATTAGAACTATAACATCCCTTTTCATCATATCACAAATGAGAACAGAATTTCTCCTACTCACCAGTAAGATTTATTTCTCCCAGTCAAATTCACACATCAGTCTACTTATCAAATAATTTGATTTGTCTGTCCAAAAAAGTATACTGATGATGACATATATTAAATATAATTTATATTATTAGTCACAAAAATGCAATGTAGTTATAGAGAAAAACACACCTTTCCATAAAAGAAGCGAATTTCATACAAATATGGTTGACAAAACTATGATGGAGCTAACTGAATATAAGGGCCAAATTTAACAATGATCTTAGGAAAGGGAACCACTGTTTATTGAGTATTGCTATGTGTCATTTAATTCTCATAACTATGTTGTGAGTTAGAAATTATCATTCCTATTTTATAAATGATTAAAGAGAAATACAGGAGGTCATGCATCTTGCCAAAGGTCATATGACCACACATCTCCCCCCATCTCTCTCTCCATATATATATATATGAACCAGGATTGCCAATTGCACTATTGTCACCAATTTAACATAGTTCAGACTCAAGCTCTTTCTGCCTCACCACGTGAGGATGCATATATAGACAACAACCAGCAATGAAAAATAGGAAGCACTGGGGGCTCAGATAATAATATGCCAAAGTATGGCGCTTTGGCATTCTGGGTCCTTCAAACTGAAGGATGTTGGAAAGCCTCAGAAGCAAACTCTCTTTCTGACCTTCTCCTGCTCTTTTTTCCCTTGGTCCTTTTCTCCCCTGAGACAGGCCATAGAAACTACAATTTCTCTTCCCTAAGACAAATCATAGAAATGGGAACCTCTTTCTCCCAAAAGACAGTCATAAAAGCTAGAAATAATACTTTAATCTTCCTCTTTGTGTAGGAGCTGGCCATGAAGAAATTCTCTGACTTACCTTGTCTGATAGTAGGTCATAAGACCCTCATTCCAGAGGGAGTCCTGCCTTATATCTAAGAGGAAGGAATTACCACAAAGAGAAGCCAAGAAGAATCAAACCAGCCAGGTTTCCCCTATTATTAAGTCACATCCTTTTGTCCCAGCACATTTTTACATGTCTGTTTTTTCTTCATAGAACCTAAACACAAAAATAGTCTTTCCTGGGTCTTTGGGTCTTTGTTTCTGAGGCCTCCTGTGTCCTGTAAAATGTCGATTGAATTAATCTGTTGTGCTTTTCTCTTATTAATCTGCTTTCATTATAAGAGTGACAGCTGCGACTCTTATGATGGCACATTGTTCCTATGTGAAAGCTTTCAACAGAGAAAAAATGCAGTAGGTTTGCCTCACTCCCCAATCCACTATTCCAGTTTCCCACTTTACATTTCATGGAACCAGGGAGTAGAAAGAGAGAAGAGTGAGGAGAGAGGGAAAATAAAGGGAGTGGAAGACAAGAGTCTTGGAAAATCTGAAGGATTAACTATCAACAGAAGAAGGAAAGAGTCTTTCCTTCTCACTCTTTCTCCCATCAGGTCTGTTGACTATTGATCAGAGTTGACAGCAAGCCATTCCCTTCTTAAGAAGAGGTGTCTAGGAAAAGAAAAGAGAACCTACTGTTTTCATATATCATCACATAGTTCTTAAAAGATGGGCTCTGGAGTTTCCTTTCTAATCTCTCTGTGTCTGACTCCTCACCTGAACAATGGATGCAATGCTACTACCTGCCTCATTACAGTTTACTTAATTCTTAGCCGAAACCTGGAATTGAATAATATTCAATAGAATTCAATAGGGATGATGATGATGACGTTGTTGGTGGTGATGATGTTGATGATGATTGTTTTAGTTAGCCTTTTTGATGCTGTGACCAAAAGACCTGACAAGAACAATTTTAGAGGAAGAAAAGTTTATTTGGGCTCATAGTTACAGTGGTGTCAGTCCGTAGATGGCCAACTCCATTGCTCTGGGCCTGAGATGATGCAGCACATCATGGCGGAAGGGTGTGGTAGAGGAAAGCAGGTCCAGACGTGGCACCAGGAAGCTGAGAGAGACTTCTCCTCTCACCAGAGACAATATATATACCCCAAAGGCATGCCCCAATGCCCCACTTCTTGAGCCACACCCTACCTGCCTATAGTTACCACTCAGTTAATCTCTTTCAGGGAATTCACTGATTAGGTTTAAACTCTCCTACCCCAATTATTTCACCTCTAAACCTTCTTGCATCATCTCTCACATTCTCTTAATATCTAAACTATGATGATGATGATAATGATGATGATATAATAGTAATGGGGGGTTTCTATAGGATTGTTCTGCCCAGAGGACTCCAGCAAGGCCTTGCAGAAGAGTGATAATTGAACTTGGTGTGAAACAATGAGAAATTTGCTGGCTGAAGGAGAGAGTAGAAAATATTTAGGACATTTGAAGCAGCATGTGAGAAGAATTATAGGGCAGTGCAAGAGCCTACATATATATATATGTTAAAAAAAGAATTCTGTGTGGCTAAATTCACTGTATTTTAATTGTTTTAGGAATTTCTTAAGGGAGGATGTTAACTTGAGAGTCAAGAAAGATGTTGAAGACCTAAAGTTCTATCTTAATACTAAGAGGCTTCACACGGAAGAAGACAAGACAGAAGCAAAGATATTGTTCAAGTGATTGGCCTTTAAATTCAATGATTTTCTTCCATCTTCAATGTTAGAAGTATCAAAGTACATTTTGTTCCTATACCAATTGAATCCTCTCTGGAAAGCAGATACAGAAATAATTAGGTGAGAAAGAGATATGCTGCAGATAGGTAATGTCTGAAATACAAAGAGGCTGGGCGTGGTGGTGCACACCTGTAATCCCAGACACCTGGGAGGCTGAGGCAGGAGGATTTTAAATTTGAAGCCAGCTTCAACAACTTAGGGAGTCCCTGTCTCAAAACAAAGAATGAAAAAGGCTGAGGATATAGCTCAGTGGTAAGGTGGCCCTGGATTCAGTCCCTAGTGTGAAAAAATTTAAATAATTAAAATTTTAAAAAGAAAATAAAAGGGGACAAAGCCAGGTTGGTTAGGATCATGAAGCAGCTCAGACAACAAAATAGGAGTTTTGGTGCAAAGATTGTCCACTAGGAGAGTCCATATTTGGGCAGAAATGACCAGGTCCTAGTGTTTCTGCCAAGCTGAGTCTTTGGCTGAGGGCTTCCTAAGGAGAGGGTAGCCCCAGCTAGAAAGTCAAAGTTTATCTGTTAAGTGTTAATGTATCCAACAGGTAGAGGTTCTCAGCTGAACAGCACATTTTGTCTTGAAGGGCAATCTGAGTGGCACATCTCTGTGGATGCCATGGTTCCTCTGATGAAATCTCTCCAGAGAAAACATCATGTGTGGGAGGTAGAAGAAAAGATATAGATAGGCTCCCAGCAGACCCAGGTTCTGACTTATGTGCAACATTTGTTTACTGTGATGGTCTCAACCTGTCTAGGTCTCAGGTTTTTTTGGCTATGAAGGAGTGGAGGGTCCATCTGAGATCTAAAATATCTGATTCTAACTAGTAAGAATTCTCATTCCAAGTTGTGCTCCATTTGTGTAAAATATGTCAAAATGCATTCTACTGTAAAATAAATTAATAAAAATAAATAAAAATTAAAAAGGACTAGGAATGTTGCTCAGTGGTTAAATCACCTATGGGTTCTACCTCCAGCACCAAAAGTAAGTAAATAAATAAATAAGTAAAAGAATAAATAAAAATAATTAAAAAAAGAATTCTCATTCAGAAATCCCATGGAACTAGAATAGATATTATGAGCATGGAATCTAGTCCAGATTGCCTGAGTTAGAAACTGGAATTTGGTATTAACTGATCATATAATCTTGAGTGACTTATAAAACTTCTTTGGACCTCTGTTTCCTTATTTTTAAAATGGGACTAATAATAGTACCTACTTAATAGGATTCAAAATCCAAAGAAATAGACAGCATTTAGAAGTGTCTGGCACATAGTAAACACTCAACTAATGCAAGGTTCTAACTCTCCTACACACACGTGTCCCCACGTACAAACACACTCTTGAGTAGACCTAGAGCTTGGAGTGAGAATTTAGGGAGAATGTGCTCAGCAGTTCTATCTAAGGAAACACTCAAATGCTGCTTTTCGTGTATCCTAGTTCCTGGGAAGGAGTAAAAGATTTTTCTTGCAGAGTACAGTTTGTGTTGCTTCTTGATTGCCTAGTAACAGAAACCTCTCCTCATTCCTTTTCTGATCTGATTGTTTTCACCTCAATGACTCTTTAAATTGAAAGTTAGAAAAAATATATTAATTGTGTTTTACTTCCCTGAACATTTGAAGCTACTGAATCTCAAGCAAAATGCTTCAGAAGTTCACAAACATCATTGTCTGCTATTATAACCTGCTCAGAGTTATTAACTTTTGATTCTGTTATTTTTGTATACTTGGCAAACAGGCATTCTTTGCTATAGACATAACGATGTAGCCTTGGGGTTGGGGGGCTGGTGTCTGGCCAATCTCTTTTCAAAGGCAAAGTTTCCACATTTGCAGGCCTTTATTAAAGAAAGAAAATATGCTTTGGTGATCAATTCCCATAGTACAACACCCAGAGGAAGACTATTGTCAATCATGGGAAAAGGAGGGTTTATAAATGAAGGAAGTGGAGCAGATGATTTCTTTGTTTTTCTACCACCTGCTCCCAGTGCTGGGGATGCAAACCAGAGCCTGACATGTGCCAGACAAGTGTTCTACTGCTGAGCTACAAACCCAACCCAGAAGGGACTTTTTGTTTTGGGGGGGGGTAGTATTAGGGATTGAACCCAGGGGTGCTCTACTACTGAGCTACATCCCCAAGTTGGTTTTTTTTTTTTTAGACAGTCTTGTTATGTTTCCCAGGCTGGCCTCAGACTTGTGATCCTCCTGCCTCAGCCTCCCAAGTCACTGGAATTACAGGTGTGTGCCACCATGCCCAGGCATTTTTGAATGGCTATAGAGAGGTCTCTAATCCCAACACAGCAGATTAGATGTTCATTTTGAAAGGTGGCATCTCACTGTTGGCAAGGGGACGCAGAAGTGGGGTTAAGACCAGGACTGGGGTATGTGACAGGGAAATGGGAAATTGCATTATCAAGCTTTGCTGGAATCCTTTGAGAAGCATCTTTGTCATGAGATTAGAAATGGGGGCATGATCACTATTGCTAATAGTCACCCTGAAACCTAGCAGCATTTTCAGCAAACTGTTGCATAATTTCTCTCATGTTTCCATGGAATGTTTCATCTTGTTTATTGAAAGAGAAAGCACAAGTCTGGTCTTGTCACCTTTGGGAATGAATGAGCTTTTGCTTCTTTCTTTTCTATATCTTAAATTACTTTGGTATTTAAAGAAATGTGAATCATAGACATGAGACAGGAATTGGGCATCCTGTTTTTTTTTTTTTTTCCTGTACAGAAAAAAAAAAAAACACATACAAAACAAAAACAAAAACAAAAAACAACAAAATAAAACAGAAAACAAAACCATAAGACACCATTACCGAAGAAATAGAAATTATAGCTGTTGGACTTTTGGTTTTTTCCCACTAGTCTTTCAATTTCCTTATTCTTTATTCATAGTTTCTACTTACTTATGTTTGAGTACACTTTTTTTTTCCTTTCTCCTGTTTGTCCATTTCACCTCCAAGGAGAACTTGGAGGCATGTTCACCTATTTCTCCTTCTTGTTCTCTGAGAGGTGGTATGGTCTAATGTTTAAGTGTCTAATTACAAGGCTCTGAGCTGCATTTGATTGGCATAGCTCTATGTAAAATGTACACTGCTCTGTTCTCACCTCTTTCCACAGGTCCTGTACAACTCATTATCTATCTGATTTATCTTGGCTTCCATGGGACACGAGTGTAATTTAAAATATACTAATGTATCCATGGGGAGGAACGAGGAAAGATGGTGGGGACAGTAAAAAGAACAAATCGGTCCATTTCCCTACTATAATAAGAGGCATTCTCTTGGCTGAAAATCCACCAGCCACTCTGAAACCACTTCCATCTGCAATCGTGTGCATGACACTTCAATCTTTATTTATTTATCGGTACGGGGGATTGAACCCAGGGCACTCTACCACCGAGCTACATCCCCAGACCTTTTTGTTTTTTATTTTTTTAAATTTTGACACAGGGCCTTGTTAAGTTGCCTAGACTGGCCTCCAACTTGATATCCTTCTGCCTCAGCCTCCCAAGTCCCTGACACTGCAAGTGGGCACCACTACATCCAGGTCCAGGGGACTTCATTGTTATACCTTGAGATTGACTGATGTGAAGCGAGGCAATGCATATCTGAATGAATGAAATGCTGCCACCACTCTTCTTTGGAAGTTCTACTTAATACTATCCAGCCAAGGTTTCAAATATATATGAGTAGTTAGTTATTTGGTTGACATTATTAATCACGTTAGTGATAAATTACATTTTTGACATATAATAGCATTCTAAACAGAGAACTGAAAACACAAAAATTAACAGATGTACAACATGAATGACCACAGACCCTTCACCAGTCTTTGAGAGCTGTCAAGTCAGTTTTGATGTTTTCATCTTGGCCCCTTCCCACTTCTCCACTTTCCATACAATTTTGAAATAAATCCTCATTATCAGAACATTTCATTCAAAGATATTTCAATGAGTCTCTCTGGTACAGTGTCAGTAAAGTCTGGCCTGTGGGCCAACCTCTTGTTTATAAATAAAGATTATTGGAGCAAAGTCATACAGATTTATTTTCCTCTTGTCAATTGCCTGCTTTCCCAGACAGGGAGCCTGGAGTCCACACAGCCCAAATTATTTACCGTTTTGCCCCTTAAGAAAACGTGCTGACCTATGCTTTAAAATATAAGGACTTTCTAGCTGGGCGTGGTGGAGCACGCCTGTAATCCCAGCAGCTCAGGAGGCTGAGGCAGGAGGATCGCGAGTTCAAAGCCAGCCTTGGCAACTTAGAGAGGCAACTCAGTGAGGTCCTGTCTCTAAATAAAATACAAAATAGGGCTGGGGATGGGGCTCAGTGGTTGAGTGCCCCTTACTTCAATCCCCAGAGGACTTTGCAAAACAATTAAAATACTCTTATCACACTTAAAATGAATAATAATTGACTACACAGACACTTAAAATTATTTAGGACTTGATATTTTTTCAAATACTTTCATATTTGTATCTTGTTTGAATCTTACAACAAGAGGTAGAGAGGGACAGCCTTACTGTCACTTTTGGGGTCATTTTATTTTATTTTATTTTTTGGTACCAGGGATTGAATACAGGGATGCTGAACCACTGAGCCACATCCCAACTCTTTTTTACACTCTGTTTTTAGTTAAGTCCTGCTAAGACCTTTTTGTTTTTTATTTATTTTTTTTATTTTGACACAGGGCCTTGTTAAGTTGCCTAGACTGGCCTCCAACTTGATATCCTTCTGTTTTTAGTTAAGTCCTGCTAAGTTGCTTAGGACTTTGCTAGGTTGCTGAGGCTGGCTTTGAACTCATGATCCTCCTGTTTCAGCCTCCTGAGCTGCTGGAATCACACAGCATGCACCACCATGTCTGGCCCTCAATGTTATTTAAATCCCTTGTATATATGACTTCATCAAAGGCAGGTAGCTAATAAGCAATATGACTAGGATTCATCTCTGATATATTGTGATGAAGCAAAGGGAAGCTTGAATTTTGCAGTATGTGAATGATAAATTCCCTGTGTATTTCGAAGCTATTTCACTTCAAGAGTATTTGACTTGAGAACCTGATATGGGATATATATTTCAGACATGACTTGGAGTTAATTTAAGGTGAGCCTCTTTCAAGCAGTAAAAATAACAGAGTTTTTATTCTGAATGAGAGTTCCCATGGAGCCACTCTGAGTTTGAAGTGCCATAGTGCCATTTGGAGAAAAATCGATGGGTAAGTCTATATTCTACCATATTCCTTAGGAGAAGGTAGTGTGTTATTTTGCAGTCCAAAGAAAAAGGGTGAAATTCAAGGTTTGGATTCACTTTAGTTTCACAAGCGCCTAGAGTTTAGAGGTGCATCCTGGCTATTTTGTCTCATAAAACTGCCTGGACACAAAATAAAATCAATCTGGAGTTTCTCATGGGAATCCTGATGGCATTTTTATTGGTTTGTTCATGAGATAATACTTTACCTTTGAGAAGAGAATCCAAGAGAGCATATAAAAGTAGAAAATAGTCACAAAAAAGTCCAATCACACTTCAGAAATTATAAGAACATTAATTTCCATTTTTATATGACCTGAAACCAGTGTAAATTCAAAGGTCAATCCTGAAGTAGTTTCCAGATGGTTTCAAAAGAATGCTCATTTATGCTTATAAAATAGCTTTCTTTAAAGAAATTATAAAAATTTTCCTAGTTAGGCAATTAGCTCCTTGTAAGCAGGGACCATTGCTTGCTACTCTTTGTATTTCCAGGCCCTAAAACTGAGACTGGCAGGGAGTGGCATTTCATGTAAGTGGTGTTGAATGGCTACATATGTCAACATCATTACTTATTTAGATGTGAGTAAAATTGCATTTCTAGCAATTGAAAGGAATCTATCAACCCAAATACAACTTTACAGTGGAAAATCCTAGCAGGCTCCAGGTAAACCAAGTGATCAAGGTTAACATCACCACTGAAAAATCATATGGAATCAGATAGTCTGTGGCAGGCTGAATAATGGCTCCCAAAAGACATCCAAGTCTTCGACCCCAGATTCTATGAGTATGTTCTCTTACATAACTAAAGGGACTGGATTATCTAGATAGGGCCAGTGTATTACAAGGATCCTTATAAGTGGGAAGCAGAGAAGGATTTGCCCACAGAGCAAAAGGCAATGTAACAACAGAAGCAGTGAATGGAGTGATGTGACCACCAGCCAAGGAATGCTAGGGACCACCAGAAGCTGGAAGAAGCAAGGAACAATGCTTCTTAGAGACTTCAGAAGGAACTTTCCCTGCCAACTTGAATTTAGCCCTGTAAGGTTCAGTTCAGACTTTTGGGATCCAGTATTATAAGAACATTAATTCCTAGTGTTCTAATCCACTAACTTCATGGTGATTGGTTACAGTAGCAACTAATTCATGCTCTTGATAGAATGTGATAAGAAGGGCACTTCACCTGTATGGTTTTCTTTCCCCAAGTCCATATCCTCAGTCTAATCATGAAATTGTATCAGGCAAACCCAAATTGAGGGACACTCTACAAACTACCCAACCAGTACTCTGCAAAAAATAGGGAAATCAGACACTGTCACAGATAGGAGGAGAATAAGGCATCACAATGGTTAAACACCATGTGGTATCTTGGATTGGACCCCAAAACAGAAACTGACAGTAGTAGAAAGACGAGAAGGCTAAAGAAAGTCTATAATTTGGATAAGTGTATTGTACCAATCCTAATTTCTTAGCTTTGTAAGATGTTAACCACAAAGGAAGGTGAGTGAAGGGTACATGGGAAATTTTTGTACTGTCATTACAACTTTTCTATGAATCTACAATTATTTCAAAATAAAATGTTTAAAAAGGGATCCATCCTAACAATGTGTTGTCTGGTTAGTTATCTGTTACTGGAGATAGAAATAAGACAGGGCTGGGGATGTGGCTCAGGGGTTAAGCACTGCTGGGTTCAATTCCCAGTACTAAAAAAAAGAAAAAGAAATAAGACAGGGATTTATGTATGTGTTGCTGGGACTCTCCAGGAGAGAGGAAGAAAGAGCTGAAAAGGGATGATTGAACATAGAGGGACGGTGCCACTCTTGGTTGCCTTTGGTGTTACTGGATAGTACTGATGCTTCAAGTTGTCCTGGGGTATGGGCAAGGGGAAAATGGCCCTGTATTTCATAGATGGAAAATACATAGCATGGTAACAAATAATGTTCATTAAATTGATTTGACTTGCCCAAACTTATTGAGCAGATGTGGAAATGGAATATAAATTGTCTGATATCTAGATATATAGTGTCTGAGCGAGAAGTTTCATTTCCTGTCTAATATTTTAAACATACACACAGATAAGAATCAGTGTTACTGGATGACAAATGGCTTTCAGTCTCATAACTTTTCTAGGTTTGACCATACTTTCCTTCCCCTCACACTCTATTATCTGAATACTCAAGTTTCAACTTGGCTTTATTGCTTGCCTTTTTCTGATTTTTTTTGGGGGGTTTCTTTTGTCTTTTTGGTGGTTTATCTTTCTTCCCCTTCTTCACCCATTCTACTAACCAAGTGTGATCTATTGCTGCATAACAAATTACCATAAAGCAGTGGTTTAAAAATGACAAACATTTATGAATTTACAATCTCTGTCAGGTAGGAATTTGGGAGTGACTTGGCTGGGTGGTTCTGATTCTGGGTCCCTCACAAAAGGTGTCAACTGAGGTTGCTATCATCTGAAGGCTTGACTGGGGCTGGAGGATCTGCTCCCAAAATGATGCACTCACATAGGTGTGGACAGATCTCAGTTCATGTGGACCTATCAATAGGGTCACTTGAGTGTCCTCAAGATATGGCAGCTGACTTCCTCCACAGCAAGTGATCCCAAACAGGAAGCTTCAGTGTCCTTTCCCATCTAGTCTTAGAAATTACACTGTCCCTGTAGTCTCATTCCACTTGCTAGAAGCCAGTCAGTAAGTATGGCTCACACCCAAGGGGAAGTAGATTGGTCTCTGTCTCTTAAAGAAAAGCATACCAAGAATTGGAGGGTATATTTTAAAACCACTACACCAGGCGTTCTCTTGTCCTCCTCACTGATTGAGAATGTGGTCTTTCCTCCAGGACTCCTCTGGGCATCGACATTTACTCCTGCAACTTGACTTTTTCTCCTGGAATTCTCCCTTCAGCTTTCTTCTAAATTTTCCAGTCCATTGAAAAGTCACAGAAGGTTGAGAACAGAAAAGGGAACTTGAAATGATCCCAGGATCTCAGGATCTGGATAGAGTCATCTGCCTTGTTTGTTTCTGCTGCAGGACTAAAATTTGACATCTCTGATTCTTCTCAAGTGAGGGTTGCTGCAATCTTTTTAGCAGCTTCTCCACGGTACTGTCACAATTCTAATAATGAAATCATGCTCAGTACCCACTGAATTTAACCACATGACCTTCTCAAAGCCTAACTTCACTCAATTCTCCACGAATCTTTTTACTATACATTTAAATTGTGTGTCATTCAACTTTCGAGTTCTGTGGGTCCTCTTCATTATTTACCCTCTGCCTTCAGATTTCACCTCTCAATTCCACTGGTGGACTTACATACCCTTGTTCATAGAGCAAATTCAATATAAACCAACTTCGGCATTTCCTTCTAGAGTGACTTCCCTCTTGTCCTTCTTTATTCTCTGAGTGACAAACTCTGAGAAAATTACCATCCTGGGCTTCTCCATTGCCTGTATTTCCTGTGATGGGATTGTTGCCTCTGTGATGTAGCAAAAACAACTTACCTGCCATGTAGCTTGGGAAAATTCTCAGCCACTATCAGGGATATTGAAAAACTCCAATTCAACGGTTCTTAATTTAGCTTTGAGATTCTTCAGTTGCTGGTTCCATTCTGAACTTGAGATTCCAATCTCCCATCTGTTCCTAGTACCTGTCTGGACTTTTTTTTTTTTTTTTTGAAAGGGGTGTGTGGTCCTGGGGATTGACCACTGAGCTGTATCTCCAGCCCTTTTCATTTTGAGACAGGGTCTTGATTAGTTGCCCAGTCTGGCCTTGAACTTGTGATCCTCTTGCCTCAGCCTCCTGAGTAGTTAGGATTATATAGGTGTATACCATCACACTCAGCCAAAATTCTGTGTTTGTAACAAGCTCTCAGGTCATGTCCATGCTGCTGACTCACAGACCACATTTTGGGTAGCAAGAGCCCATAGCATCAAACTCTTAAATATGTTTTATTATTTACCATCTTTCTCAGCAGGAAGGCCAGAACAAGTGCTGTCATGTTGTCAGAATCATTGAATCACACACTGCCTACATCACTGGTCCCCAGTATAACACAGTGCTGGAATCCCCTGGAGACCTAATGAAAAATACTGATTTGGGGGTTCTATCTCTGGAGATTCCAACTCAGTAGATCTGGGCTAGGATCTCAGAGTTTATATTTTTATAAAGCACCTTAATAAATCTTAATGAATATATTTTTTAAAAGAACTATATCTTATAAGATAAAGTTTAACCTAAAACCTTAAATGCAGTCTTACCCAACAGATCCAAGATCTTTTATTTCTCATTTTCACTCCCTTCCAAACCTTTGTTACAGGGAGACTGTCTCTCTAGCAGATTCAGAGCATACCCTTTTCTTTCTTGTGGCTCTACTTTCAAATTCTACCCACTCTATAATTAATCATACCCAATTAATGCACATTTTTGCTTCACCAAGTTAGTGGGAAGAGACTTCGTTTCTACTCTCTTCCATCCCATTAAATCTACTCATCCTCCTTAACTTTATCAAGTCACTGCCCCATCCCCATATTAAGTCTCACAGAAAATCTACTTTTCTGGGAAAATGGAAAATGTGATTCTATGGGCTGAAATAAAAGTGTATCCGGTCCCCAACACGTAAGAAAAGATGCTGAGTCACCCTCCAATTCGATTCAGAAACCGGAATCCCTGAGGACAGGAACTCTTATTCTATTTGTTTCATGTCATTTTCACAAGTCACAGGCTTTCTCATAACTTGCCACTAAATACAAAGCTAAGCAAAGGTCAGAGTATGTTTGGTGTTCTACAGGAAGGTGACACATAATGTTAGGGATGGAAAGAATCAGTATAGCTAATTAGTGGAAATGACATTGAAATTTTCTAATTAGCCTTTTAAAACATCTTTGATCTCAGAAAATATGAGATGTCAAACTTCAATATACCCTTCACTCCTAAAATGCCATTAGAACATTCTATAGTGCTGTGGAACGCAGGACCCTAACACCAGCTGTGAGGAATCAACATCAATCAGCATCTGCTTAACTTACATGGGAAGAAACACTAATTGCCCAATTGGATTTAAGAACCCAGGCTGACTCAACACACAGAGGTAGCTAAAGAAATAAAGAGAAACAGTTTCCAGAAAAAGTCTTTGTGAACCAAAACTCTATACCAAACTTCTTAATAAGAATGCAGGATCTGGACTGGGGTTGTGGCTCTGTGGTAGAGCGCTCGCCTGGCACATGTGAGGCCCTGGGATCGATCCACAGCACCACATAAAAATAAATAAAATAAAGGTATTGTGTCCAACTACAACTAGAAAACAAGCATTTAAAAAAAATGCAGGATCCATCACCAACTCAATTGCCAAACATTGACTCAACCTTTGAGATCAATTATCACCTTTCCTGAAGAAAACATAGGTACTGCAAAACATAGGTACTGCATTCTAGAAAGGGCATGGGGTTCATGAGCTGCTGGTGTACATATCATCACATTATTTTTCTCAGCCTCCAATGCAGTGTCTGGCAAATGTAGATATTGAAAAGATTTTTTTCAAATGAATAGAGGAGTTGTTGATTCACTAGTATAAATAGAACCCCTTGCTTGTTGATCTGAGAGCAATTACTCTTCTGACCTTTTCCAAAATAAACTGTTTCCCCTCAATCCCAAAGTAATAATTGCAGTAATAATAATAATAAGCAGCTAATATTAATTGGACACTTACTATGGACCAAATGCTATTCATTTTTTTTTTTTTTAATATACTGGAGCTTGAACTGAGAGGTGTTTTACCACTGACGTACACCCCCAGTCCTTTAGTACTTTTAATTTTTTTATTATTATTTTTGAGACAGGGTCTTGCTAAGTTGCTGAGGCTGGCCTTGAACTTGTGATCCTCCTTCCTTAGCTTCTGAGTTGCTGGGATTAGAGGCGTGCACCACTACACCCTGTACTATTCTATCTTAACAGGAATCATTTCATTTAGCTTCACAAATTATCTCCACCCTACAAATGAGAAACCTGAACCTTAAGATACTAACTTACCAAAGGTAGTAAACTAGAGACCCAGGATTGAAGCAGAGTCCATGTACTGTATCATTAAGTCATACAGCTGGCAACTGATTGACACCAATAGGCTCATGGTTATTGACTCATTGCTAATGATGTAGCTCTACTGAGAATCTTCTACCGCCAGCCATGTAGCATCAGTCTTCCTATTGTTGGCTAAAAGGAGTATTTCATATTTACAGAAGAAGCATGGCAGCCATCTTACTGTTGTAACCTGCCACCAGAAATATTCATGACAATACTCTTGGAAGCTTTCTGGTGGGCCCTGGCAGGGTAACAAATACAAGTTTCTTTATTCCTAATGGGTCCTGGAAAATGAGACCTCCGTGGCTTTCTATCATGTACCTGGAAGAACTGGCTTCACATAAGTCTTGAAGATATACTCTTACGATATGTTTATAAGTTGTTGGCTAAGGGCCTAAGTCTGATTCTGATAGTATTTCCTTAATGAAATCTTTCCTACCATTCTTTTAACTCTTACTTATTTCTTTCCACTACCCCATCCTCTCCCCCAATTCCTTGGGGGAATCTGTGAATCTTTTATAGTTCTTTATTTCCCACTCAGGGCTTAAGAGGAAGTTTGCTATAAAACGTAGCAAGCATTCAATAAAAAAATGCAAATAGCTACATCAAAATGCCAATTCATATAATTTTTAGATCACATGAGGGGAAAAAAACCCCACAATTTTCTGGAAAAGACTATTGATCTTTGGGAGTTAAGGATACAGCTGGCGCTCTGGTAGAGAACAGGAAGGGCTTGGCAAATCACCAGGAAAGAGCATGTGTGCATTGTGCTTTTGGTCTTCCCAGATGTCTGTCTCTGAAGGTTCAAGGTATGAGTCCTGTGTGCGTTTCTCAGTAGCAGTCCCCTTTCCAAGAAGGCTGAGCTGGACAGCTCACGCCAGACGCCCCGTGCATCTCTGGGATTTGAATTCACAGACCTCCTTTTAGAGCAACCCTAACATGCCATTCTAATGTATCAGAAAAGTGGGGGGAAATGGGCTACGAATCCCATCTGAGTTCATGGACATAGTGTAGGAAATATTTCCAACGTTTTTGCAAAGTGCCAGCAACGTTCGTTAAGCACCTACCATAGGTTCTGCGTGCTCAAAAGAGAAGCCAAAGGTATATCTGTTAAGCCACGTAGGAACTGCGGTTTGCTGGTTGGTTCTCATTTGAAGAGCGGGCGGCTGGGCAGTGATCGCAGTGTCCAGTAGGGGGCTGGCATTCTCTGTCTATACGTGGTCGGGTTCCTCTTCAGAGCCTCTGCTCAGGAGAGCTGCTGTTTGCTGGTGAAGCCGGTGACGTGCAAAGCATCCTGCCTATAGGATTTGAGACTTTCCCAGTGCAGTTTTTTTCTACCCACTTTAAACCTTCAGGTTCTAAATATCAGGAAAGACAGGAAATGCAGTGTGAAAACAGCAGGCCAAAAGTTCTTGGTTAACTGTAGCCGGGGAGTCTCAGACTAGGATGGAGATAGATAGAGCTGAGACAGAGTGGGCTTCATGCTAAGCCTTTCTTTGGACTGAGTTTTTGTTGTTAACTTGTTCGATTGAGGTGTACTGCACTGGTTACGAAAAGGCCAGAGCAGTTCCAGCATCAAAATAGTGACAGTTTTGAATACCATAGTATCTACACACTTAGGGTATTTTTATTAAAGAAGATAAAGAGGCCAGACTAGATCTCATCCTCATCTTCACCTAACTGCAACATCAAAAGTTAAGAAACAGCATCTTCAGGGCACTTTTAGGTGAGAAGAAGTCTAGAGATGGATCCAAACAATTGTTTACTTCTGAACTTGAAAGTGGACAATTTCACGAACTGCAATGCCTCCAATAACAGCGTGGATCTCCCTGTGAATGACGACTGGTTCCACCCGGGGATCCTCTATGTCATCCCCGCAATTTATGGGGTTATCATCCTGATAGGCCTCATTGGCAACATCACTCTGATCAAGATCTTCTGTACAGTCAAATCCATGAGAAATGTGCCGAACCTGTTCATCTCCAGTCTGGCTTTGGGAGACCTGCTCCTCCTGGTAACGTGTGCTCCTGTTGATGCCAGCAGGTACCTGGCTGACAGATGGCTATTTGGCAGGATTGGCTGCAAGCTGATCCCCTTTATACAGCTAACCTCGGTCGGGGTGTCTGTCTTCACACTCACTGCACTGTCGGCAGACAGGTAAGCAGACTGGCTGAAAGTTGCATGCTGTCCCGGGGTGGTAGATGTTTCAGGAAACAACTCCCATGTCATGACAGACAGAGCTGTGTGCACAATAGGAAGTTTTATTCAAACTCAGATTCCCTGCCAGGTATGTTTTTGCTCTGGGAATTACTTCTTGAGTTTGACATGTTGGTTTAAGAAAGAAAAGTGAGTGAATAGAGAGGAGACAAACGAGGGGGGGGGGAAATTTGTGAGCATTAAGATTGAGGTGCATTTTCTGGAGACCAGTCATTACCTTTTCCTAATTTCTCCCTTCCTGCAGAAGTAATTGGCCAGTGAGAAAGATGATCACGCCACATAGTTTCAACCTCAAGTGAATGTTTTCTTAGTAGCAATTGAAAAACTTCAGAGAACAGAAAAATCTCAGGGTACTTTGTCAAAATATTCTTTCAGAAATAACGAAGAGGAGAAAATAAGGCTCATTTCTTTGAAATTTATTTTCCTCAGACAGTTTAACTTTTCTCACAGCTGATTTTGTATTTGGCTTTCTGTGACTGAAGAGTTGTGTGCTGCTTTTTCTAAGTCTCTTTTCAATGGAATTGAACAGTATTGGTTTTCTTGGTTTTTTCCTTCTGGATAAAGATCCATTCAAGGCTGACTCCTAATTTAAAAATTTTTATTGATATGCACTCTCCTTGGGGTTTTTCAGGGGTGAGGGATGAAGAGGGAGTCCAGCATAGGGTTTTATTCCAGGAAATAGACATATTCATGGATGGTATTGCTTGTGTGATCACACTGCATAAAAATTTACATTTTTCCCTCTTGAAAAAATTCATTTTCATTCTTGAACATTTATCAAACATCTATCTTGCTAAAACAAAAAATACTGGCTTGAATTCACAACTCAGGAAATACCTGCAGGCTGTTCACACAATTTGCTGAACATGTCTTATGTATTCCTGGCTTCTGAAAATCAGACACAGCATAAATTAAATGGTCAAACTCAGAAAAACTGCTACAATGAATCAGACTATATAGTTTTATCTTAAAATCAACTTTATGTTATATGTTAAAGAAACCCTAGGACTTGAGAGTATACCAGAAAAGGTGTGGAAACTGCCTTTAAAAGTTTATGCTCTGAAAAAAAAAATGTCCCACATTTTAATACATGTGGCACTGGATTCTCATTTTGTAGAGGAACAAACAGTCCTCAGGTGAGCTAGCTTTGTTGAATAATGGACAAATAAAGATAGCGTTATCAGTGTTTGTAGACATGTGTTTATACTTAGCTGCCTGAAGTACGCTGCTCAGCACACAGGACATTTTCAAAGACTGAAAAAGTAATGGCCCTGTAATGAGGACCTTGCGCCTACTATCTCGCTTACCTTCACCTTATTTTTACCCTGCACAATTGCACATCAGGTACTAATGGCCACAGACAGTTTCAGTGTAAATTCAGAGCCGGCAAACTTTGGAGCTGGCAGAAACTGTGTGGCTGGTTACCCATGGCCAGGAGCACTTCAGGATGAGGGTAATTTTCTTGATGGGAAAAAGAGATTTTGGTTTCCGGGTTTCTGAATGCAGTGGTACAGATGGTGTTTACTGTCTTCTGGGGGAGGGAAACAGAGAGGAAAGTGGGGGCACAGAATGCAAAGATGCAGCTGCAGGGACCTCTTCCCCCGAGTTTCAAAGCAGACTGGGCTCACCATCAGCAGAATGAGAAAGCTCTTTCGGAAGCACATGCCGGCAGCTGCAGTGTGTCCTCAGTCAGTTTACAGTTACTATGTGTCCTTTCCAAGCTCAGAAGTGACTGTGAGCTCCCATGCAACCAACTTTGTATGTTTTGCTGAACTTAAGAAATCTGTTGGGTCACCTGGATCACAGATAGTACATGTAACTGGCTTCAAGGAGAAGAATAATTATTGAACTTGTTAAAGAATAGCAGACTCTACTTGTCTATTTCAAAAAGCTATGGGATTCTTTTAGTACCAAGGATTGAACCTAGGCTGCTTAACCACTTAGCCATATCCTTAGCCCTTTTAATTTTTGATTTTGAGACAGGGTCTTACTAAGTTGCCAGAACTGGCCTTGAACTTGTGATCCTTCTGCCTCAGCCTTCTGAGTCTTGGGATACATGCATGCACCACTGCGCCCAACAAGCTGTGGGGTTCTTATTACAACCTTGTGAGGTTGACAGTGCAAATTCTGTATCTTTTCTTTTCCACAAGGTGTAATCTATATACACAGTAAACTCAACAAGTTGAAAGCTTGATACATTTTTACATGTCTATATAACTGCATAACCACTATCCGATTGAGATATAGAAGAGTTCAGGACCCCTAGAATGTCTCTTAGGCCCTTCCTAGTTAACACCACTTATAAAGAGGCAATTCTGATTACAATCATTAGATTATTTATGCCAATTCTTTAATCTCATATAAATGGAATTGTGTAGTGACTATTCCTTTGTGTCTGGCTTCCTTCTTATGCTTATCATTATTTCTGTATTCATTCTTATTTGGTGCATGTAACAGTGGCTTGTTCTCTTTAATTGTGTGTAGGTTTCCATGGGATGAATATACCTCAAATTTTTTTCTATTCTAATACTGATGGATACAGGGTTGTTTCTGGTTTGGGATTATAATAACCTGGATATTCTTATGTATGCCTTTTGGGGGACACAAGAGTATATGTCTGGGTATGTAATGCTGGATCCTAGAGACATGCATTTAGTAAACATTGTCAGTTTTCCAAAGTGGTAGTCTATATTTGATAGATTGGTAAAGGGGTAAATCAGAATATCCTTCACATTAGATGATCATGAGAATCATAGGGGCACTTTAAAACCCTATAAATTCCTAAATCTACCAAATCAGGGTTTCTGAGGACCTGTAGTGATAACATCCAACCCTGCCCTCTATAGATTGGCAGTCAATGCCAGTTCTCCCCTTCCCCAGGTCAACTTGAGTCTTTGTCAGGATGAGAAGAACATCATTTTTCTAGAAAAGTTTATGTCATTATCCCTGTGTCAAAGGGAGACTTCAGAAATTGCAATTCTAGGATTTGCATAACTGATTAATTGCAGGTTTGCAAGCCCCTTTAATATTTCCCCCTCCCCTATGTTTTCTGCTCTTACACACAGAAAACATTCTCAGAGACATGGCTTCACTGATTCATTTCAGAACACTTTCTCCTTTCCTAACTATAAGACTCTACTCCTCATCCCATGTGGTATATGGGCTTGGATGAGCATCAACAGATCTGCATTTTAGACATTTTTCTGCCACTACTATCCAGATGAGGAAATGGGAACAAGTCACTTAACTCTCTGGCCTTAGTTGAATCAGCCATAAAATGATGGATTTGAATTAGATTATTTCTATGATCCCTTCTAATTCCAAAATCTTATGATTTACATCTGTCATTTTGCTTCCTTCAGAATTTGGCTCAAGCTTTCTCCTTAAAGCCCTATGTGGGCTCATTCTATCCCAAATTTCCTCACCCTTCCCTAAATATGACACTTATTATCTGAGACACAAATCATCTTGTGACATGTTTTATCTTGCTGTTTTGAAGTATTTCACTTTGTCTTTTAAAAAATTCTCTCATATATTCATTGCTTTAAAATTTTAGGTAGACTATTAAAAATGTTTAGGGCAGAGATTTCTTATATAGTTCATTATAGAATTCAGTGTCATGGTCATGCAAGCCACATGTGAAGTGGTTGGCAGCCACACGGACTAGTGGCCACTCTATTGGACAGCACAAATTCAGAACATCCCCATCAGAAAGTCCTACTGGACAGGGCAGAAGAGAGTTTACTCTGTGCCTTGAGTTCTAAATCTCTTTCCCAGGATCTATGTTTGCTGCTCTGTCTCATAGAGCACAGGAGGAATTCCTCAACTATCAATGCCTTCCAGTAGCTCAGGCTCCTCTTGTCTGTTAAAGACCTTCTATTGAAGACTCCCACACAGGAAGAGGGAAGAAATCAAGGAGCCCAATACCATCTCCAACCACAGACTAGGGGAACTTGGGCATCCCATTCATGAGGTTTTGAGACTTACTGAAGAATACATGAGAAAGGGTCCACTTTCCAGGTCTTCTTTCTGATCTTTCCATTCTCTTTTGCTGACCCTCTTCCATCTATTATCCCCTTATCCCAGAACTTGCCAGAATAGACAAAACTATCCAAACTCGTCTCACTGTCTCCCACATGCACCTCCAGACTTCTCCTGTCTCTGACTTCTTTTTCCCCTTCCTGATGGGTTGGTTAGCCTTACTCTTTCCATCTCCCCAAATCCTATTAATCTGCAAGGCATGGTTCTCCTATTTTTCGCTTTCATTGATTTTTTTCCTTTTCCCAAGATACTGTTGCCTATATTGTTCATTAGTTATCAAATCTATCCTGCTTGGTACCACTATGTCCCTTTTACAGGTGTGTTTTCCACTTCCTTAATCATAAGGGAAGCTCCATGGAGTCTGTCTTCAGGGATACCCTGACTCACCCTACTTAAAATACAAGTGCCATTAGCTATGGCTTGATTGATGTTTGAGCAGTGACAAAATAGTAAAAATCCACCAGCTAGAAGTAGAAGTCATCTTAAAGTTCAAACCTTTGTTTGACACAGACATCAAAAGAGGTGGCAGGAATTTAACCTTCACAGCAAAACCAGAGGCAAGACAAACTAGAACATTCCTCTTCTCATTCCTTCAGAGGAACCGGAAACTTTTCTTCAGAAGCTATCAAAACAAAGGCTGCTTCAATTTCTCTGCTCTGGACAGTGGGAGCTACAGACTCCAAACCAGGCTGTTCTGAAACCCTAAGGGACTTCAGGGTGACCCCCTCAGAAGGAGTCACCCCATGATTTAAAAGGTTCCTCTACTGTAATTCCAGCTTCATTGATTCCAAAGAGATTGGCCCTTTTCTTCCAAGAGAAGATATATTTTAATTTCTTATAGAGCATCCTTCCAAAAAGTTCCTCAACTGGAGCAGTCTACATGAGCTGCCAGTTTATAACTTCTCTAAAGTTTGATTTTTCTGAGGCTTCTGTTGACTCTCTGGAAGGAAATTCAACTCAAGTCTCCCCTTAGTAATGGAGCTACCACAGCTGCTAGCAGATTCTGAGAGCCGTCACAGGGCAGGTGCTGTGGAAGTGGGTTTTCCCAGCAAGGCTCTGTCAACTGGAGTGCTACAGAAGAGAAGGGCAGTGAAGAACTTTGATCTCGTCTCTCACGCATTATCTTTTCAAGTGTCAGGCTTTTATGTGATTAATTAAGTATCATTTCTGGAAACTTAATATGCATGGAGGCCAAAAAAAAAAAAAAAAAAGGCACAAACTTGATCATGAAACATACAGTGTAGCCTGAAAAGGGCTCCCTGGTGAGGTTTTTTGAACTGTGCCTGTCAATAACATCCTTTAAAAATAGACCAAATTTGCATTCTTGTACTTATAAATCCTCCTGGTGTGTGAGGTTGCATAAATTCTGTCTTAATTAAAACACATGTTTTTCAGAACAAAAAATTTAAAAGAAATCCTTCACTCCACT
Organism: Callospermophilus lateralis; assembly: GCF_048772815.1. NCBI lineage: Eukaryota > Metazoa > Chordata > Mammalia > Rodentia > Sciuridae > Callospermophilus > Callospermophilus lateralis. The sequence continues at coordinate 659,961 of NW_027510162.1, forward strand.
TTTTTTTTAAACCTCCCAGTAATTCAAAGGGACTTTGAAGAGGTTCACTTAAATATCAGTCACCTCCTATAAGAAGTCTTCCTTAGCCACTCAGTCTAACAGAATGACCAACACTAGTCCATCCTCCAGTTTCTTTTCTTTCTTTCTTTCATATTTTTTGGAGTGTAAATTTATACACAGTGAATTCTAAAGTGTCCATTTCTATGAATTTTGACAAACTTATACAATTGCATCACCACCACAACCAAATCAAGACAGAGAATCTTTCCCTCACCCCCCCCCCCCAATTCTCATATGTCTTTCTATAATTTATCTACCTTTTCTACCCCCTACTCTTGGCCACTCATCTTTTTTAAGAATGTCACAGGAATGATATCAAGCAGTATCATTCAACTCATGCTGCATATATATTTAATCCACATTGTTTTTTGCTTAGTAGTATTCCTTTGCATGGATATAGCAGTTTATCTGTTCCCCATTTGATGGGCACTAGGGTTGTTTTCACTTTCTTGTGATTATGAACAAATCCAGCATAAGCATTCATGTACAGTTTTCATATGGGTGTATATCTTCATTTCTCTTAGGTAAGTATCCAGAATTATAGTTTACTTTATATGTTCCACCACTGGAATATAAGCTCCCAAAAGTGGGAGACTATCTCATTCAAGAACATATTCTCTGACACTAGAATAGTTCCTAACCTATAGTGGGTGCTCAATAGATCTTTGTTGAATAGATCAATGGATGAATGCAGGAAAAAAGGAATAAAGGAATGATTGAATTCTGGTAGATCTACTAGGTGAACCTGATGTACTGGATTTGGGTCTGTAACTCATATTGTTCATTTTCTTTGATGGTTAACAGAGTACAGCCTTAGAATAATGCTTCTGACCACAGATGACAAGAGCTAATCTAGGTTTTATGAAAACTGGGGGTGCTTTTTAAGAAAACACAAGTAAAATTTTGAATGAAATGTCAAAAAAAGAAATGAAAGTTTAACCTGGTGTGGTGGCACATGCCCGTAGTCCCAGCAACTCCAGAGGCTGAAGCAGGAGGATCACAAGTTTGAGGTCAGACTGGGCAACTTAGTGAGACCTTGTCTCAAAATAAAAATAAAATAAGAAGGGCTGGGATGTAGCTCAGTGGTAGTGTGCCCCTGGATTCAATCCCCCTTACTATATATAAATATATATAAATGTTTTAAATCATTTAGAAAGCATACATCAGATTTAGGAATCATAATACATCATTAATTTAAATAAACTCATAAATTCCAGAAACATCACAAAATCCGGAACAGCATACCTATTAATTAACTGTCCTACTTGTTTTCTTAAATATTTTGGGTCAATCATCATTTGTCTCTCTTTAAATGTACGTGATTTTGTAATATCCTTTCTTCCCTCTCATTCTCCCTCTCCCAGCCTCCCCACTCCTGCTCCCTACCCGCCTCTTGCTCTCCTACTATGCTAGGTATGGAACCCGAGACCTTGCTAGGCAAGCACTCTACTACTGAGCCACATCCATAGCCTTTCTTCTTTCCTTCCTTCTTTTCTTCCTTCCTCTTCCTTTTGTGTGTATGTGTGTGTTGAGGATTGCTCCCCGGGCCCCATGCATGCTAACTAGGCACGCACTCTACAACTAAGCTACACTCCTAGCCCCAGTAATATTCACTTCTATAGAGAAATTAGAAGGGTATGTCGTCGTCTTGCATTTTTTTTTATTAAAATAGTCTTTTTATTAATGAAAGGTTGGAAAATTTGCTTTCAACTTCATGCCTTATTATTGGTAATGTTATATAAATGTTTAGGATTATTATCAAATTTTAGAAAACCATTGTCTTAGTCTTTTTTTCTGCTGCTATAACAGAATACACAGACTGGGTAAATTATAAACAATACAAGTTTATTTAGTTCATGGTTCTGGAGCCTGGGAAGACCAAGAGCATGGTGCTAGCATCCTGCGAGGGCCTTCATGCTGTGTCATAATATGGCAGAAGGGCAAGTGAACTTGAGCAAGACACAGAGGAAATGGGGACTGAACTTGGCATTATAACAATGCGCTCTCATATAACTAATCTGCTCCTGGCATTAATCTGCTCACAAGCACAGAGCCCTCATGACCTAATTACCTGTTAAAGGTCCCACCTCTTAACACTGTACGGTGACAGTGAAAATAAAATTTCAACATGAGTTTTCAACACTCAAACCATAGCAATTACTATCCTGTTTCTTTCTTACATGGGCCGTAAAAATTTAGAGCATTTCAAGTTTTCTTGTGCCTTGAGTAATCGTAAGTATTCATTTAATTGATGACATTTATTAACCTACTTGGTGTGGCTGTCTTCACATTATGAGCTTTTTGTTATCTTTATCAATGTTGGTATTTTGTGGTTATGCATAATACGAGTGAATTTATACAAATATATTTGCTATTTGTTAATTTGGCTCCAGGTTTCTGCCCTATAAATACAGACACTGATAAATTCAATTCTATCTGTATATTTAAATTTAAATCTACCATCTTAATATTTGATTTTATTGGTGTCACCCTTTTAATAATCTTTTTCCTCCCTTTCTACCTATGCCTTTGTTAATTATCAAGCTTTCCTTAATATTCTTTTAGTTACTACCTTAGACTTTACAATATGTATACTTAATTTACTAGAATCTTCTACACAGTACAAAGAATCTTGTAGACAATTCAAAGTTAATAAGACACTTAAAATTCTCTCCTACTTTTTGTTTTATTTGTTCTATATTTTAATTCTTTTTGTATTTTAAGACCCACACGATGTTATTTTGACTCTTTGTATCTACTTTACATTTACTCACATGTTTACCTTTAGATTTAAATTTGGATTTAGGTGCATTCACTTATTTACTTTTACCATTGTTCTCTGCTCCTTCCTGCATCTCTGTGGCTTCACCTGAGATCATGTTATAGCTACCCAAAGAATCCTTTCTGTATTTCATTTAGTGTTAAGTTTCATAGTGATACATTTTCTCAGTTATTGTTTTCCTGAAAACCTTTTTCCTTCATATGCCTTTGGAGGATATTTACACTGGGCATAGAATTCTAAGAGGGCATTCTTATCTTTCAGCATTTTGAAGTTGTCATTCATTGGCTTCTGACTTCCTCTGTGAAGTCAGATGTCAGTTTTATTGTTGCTCCTTTAATAGTATTAATCCCCCTCCCACCTTGGAACTGATTTAAAATTTTTCCTCTTTCATTTTTGGTTTCCAGTAGTATTACTATGATGCACATAGGGTTGGTTTTCTTTGTATTATTCCTGCTTGGAGTTCATAGTATTTCTTTAATCTGTGCCCTGAAGATTTTTAGTCAGTTTTGGAAAGTTCTTAATTATTACTACTTCAAATATTGCTCCTATTCCATTGTCTCCTTCTTTATGCTATCCACATATAAATAGAATAACTACAGGTTAATTTAAATCTTTTTACCCCTTTTGGGTTTTTTTTATTTTATTAAGGCAGGTAATTTCATATTGGTATAAGACCTCTGTCATTGAAAATAATTTTAAATACAATTTTAATTACATCATTTTGTTATGCACATGCATCTCCTACTTCCTTTTTTGTATTTTTAATCCTTTTTTCTCACTGTACTTCAGTCTTACCATTTTCAGTTCACTAATTCTCTCCTTAACTGTGTCTAGTCTGCTTCTGAAGTTTCTATTTGATTCTTATTTTCAGTTATTGTGATTGTAATTCTAGAATTTATATATGATTCCATCTTGTAGTCTAATTTCTCCAATTCATCTCAATATATTTTAAAATTCCTCTCTGGTAAACTCTAACATGTAGAATCTCTATAATCTGTTTCTATTATATCTTTTTCCCTTTGTTTTTTGGCCACTTTGTTTTGTTGCCTGGTATTCCAGGCAATTTTTGTTTGACTGTTTAATTTTTCATATGAAGAATTGTAGATGATTTGATGCTCTAGATGATATTATCTTTGGGAAAGATGAGTTTTTGCTCTTGCAGCTAGAAAGTGGCAGGATATTTGACACAATCAAAGACTGAGTAGGGGACTGGGATTGTGGCTCAGTGGTGGAGCGCTTGCCTAGCATGTGTGAGGCACTGGGTTCAATCCTCAGCACCACATATAAATAAAGGAATAAATAAAGGTCCACCAACACTAAAATATATATATATATATATATATATATATATATTAAAAAAAAAGACTGAGTAGGTTGGCAGCTGGGCTTTGGTCTTTGTGAGGATTGGTTGGTTCTCCTCTACTAATAAGGTTTACATCTTTCAGCATCTTAATTAAAACCTGGAGTGTTAACCTAGGATCCTCTACTTGGTGGTCCCTGGACTCTACTTATTATCCCTCTCTAAAGTTTCTAGAAATTCTGTTCATCTCTTAGTTTCTCTACTGTTGCTTGAAATCTGTAAATGCCTTCAAGGGAAAATGATGCTGAATAATAGCTTCATCTCCAAGCTTCCTTTCTCTCTAGAATTTTGGCTTCTTGTGTAGTCATAGCCTTGTGTTTCCCTTGGTGTTTCACTGATGTTTTCAAAGAGATTTTTTTCTAACTTTTCGATACAGAAGACTAGGTCAGCAACAAGCTAGGTCACCATTATCAGGAGGGGATAATCCCATACCACCTGTCTTAAGACCTGGTCTGCTGCCATTGAAAACTCCACACATCTTAGTTCTTTTGAAGAGGAGTTTGGAAGTACCTACTCAGGCCTGTGGGATCAGCATTCAGAGCCTCAGATGATCTTAGCAATTTAGAGTCAGAGAAGTGAGCTCTGGCTAACTTCAAAATGAGTAAGTGAGAAATTTCAGCTGATGCCTGTAGCAGCGGACACTGCCAAGCATGTAGGTACATCAAAGCCTCTGCGATCTTCAAACTAGTCCAGGACTCTTAGCCCCAGTAAGCAGGAGCTAGAACTGACATTCAGTTATACAATGAGGGATAACAGTGAACATTCAATGGAAAGGAAAGAGACAGAATGTTCTAAGGTACATTTCTTTAAACTTCTCTTCTTCATTCCCTTCCTTCCTTCCTTATTTCCTTCCTTCCTTCTTTTTTCTTGTATTGTACTCAGCCCAATTGGCCAATGGCAATAACTAAAAGTTATACAGGAAAGAAGTAGAGGAAAAATGCAAATTTGTGCACATAAAGAAATTTATTAAGGAGGACTTACTGTGACAATAATGTGTCTCAGTGACTCATTTATTTCCTTATGCTATCTACAAGTAAATAGAAGAACTGCTGATCAATTTTAAGCTTTTCAATGTTTCTTTTTTAAAAAATTGAGTTAGGCAATGTCATACCAGGGTCAGACCTCTGTTATGAGAAGTTCTTTAACACAACTTTAAAACAGTAGAAAATTATTAAACAAAGATATCACAGTAGTCTCCCCTAGAGAACATGTGGAAAAATAAATAAATGGGGGCTGGGGATATAGCTCAGTGGTAAAGTACCTACTGTCTTGCATGAGATCTTGGATTTAATCCCCAACGTTCCAAACATAAAGTGATCAGAACAGAATTTTATTTTATTTTATTTGGTACTGGGAATTGATGCTAGGGGTGTTTTGCCTAGGGGATACATCCCCACTCCACTTTACTTTTTATTTTGAGACAGAGTCTCTCTAAATTACTGAGTGTCTTGCTTAGTTGCTGAGGGTGGCCTCAAACTTGGGATCCTGCCTGCCTCAGTCTCCTGAGTTGCCAGAATTACAAGCAGGAGCTACTGCACCTAGCTCAGAATAGATTTTTAAGAATCTCATTATTATCTTTTGTCTCCTCTTACTTTAAATGGTTGAAAACATTGCATAAGGGTAGAAAAATCAGAATTTGGCATTATTTCTTTTTTAGATTTTCAACAGAGGTGAAATTAAAGGTTAAAATGATGGTTAGGGAATGTAGGAACTAACTATATGATGAATACAAGTATTATCAATATCTACTTCTAACTATTCTTTACTTGTGCTTTAAAAAGACTCAAGCCTTACGTGGTGGCACTCTGTAATCCCAGCAGCTCAGGAGGCTGAGGCAGGAGGATTGAAAGTTCAAGTCCAGCCAGCCTCAGTGACTTAGCAGAACCCTGTCTCAAAATAAAAAATAAAAAGGGCTGGGGATGTGGTTGAGTGGTTAAGCGCCCCTGAGTTCAATCCCCAGTAACAAAAATAAATAAAATAAAATACAAAAATAAAAAGACTTAAGAATCTAAAGTGTGATGGTCAAATACGAAAATTGCCACTGGCTCAAAGATCCAGAGATCTATGCTCTAGGTCTTGTTCTCAGCTAACTAGCTGTGGGACTTCCCTGGGCTCCAATTTCTTTTTCTTCAAGTTAAAGAAATGGTAGTTGATGACTAATACATTTTATCTTCTGTAGTTACATGGAAAACGGGTTTGTAATTAAATATGTGCTCATTTGTCTATAATACTGTGATAATAGCACTTTATATATGCTGATCTAGCATCATCTCTTCTAAGAAACTTCACAAGGAATATGCAAATGTCATTGTATCCTTCATTAAGTGCTTTTCTTGAGTGTACCTTCCTTTCCCAATTGGATTTAAATCCTCAGAAGCTAAGGACTTTCATATTCATAGTGCCAAGCAGAGCCTGAAATGCCAAATTAGTACTTAAATGTGCTGATAAATTGAGTAAGCATGCTGAGCAATGAGTGCTTAGTACTGGAAGACCAACTTCAGGGGTCAGTGGCCTATTGTCTTCATTATCACAAATTAATAAGTTTAACAGGCAGCACTGGGTGAGATGGGCGGGATTACCTCCATTTAAAAAAGGAATAAACAGCTTTGACGTAGACAGGCAGGGGACAAAATTAGGCACATTCAGACATTCAGAGCACATAGGCCTGAGCTAGGCAGACTTTTCTGAAAAGGGCCAGATGCTAAATGTTTTAGGCTTTGTGGGCCATATGGTGGGTCTCTATTGTGACCACTTAATTTTGCCTTTGTGGCATGAAAGCAGCCATAGAAATGCACAAATAAATGAATATGTCAGTGTGCCATTAAAGCTTTGCTTATGGACACTGAGATTTGAATTTCATATATCACAAAATTTTATTCTTTGGATTTTTCCCAACCTTTTAAAATGTAAAGACTATTTCTAGCTCATGGTCATACAAAAGCAGACAAAGGATTAGATTTAATTGGTAAGTCCTAGCTTGCTGTCCCTGATAACAGTGTCATATGCACATACTCTGGTCATTTAACAGTGAGATTTTCTTATTTAAGTGGAGAGAACCTAGAAGAATCCATGGCCTCTGTCCAATTATATAGGACAAACTTACTAGGGGATATTATAAATAAACATCCTATTATCTGTAATGCTTTGTTGTTGGTTAGAAGGCACTGTCTTGTCATGCATCTTAGCTTTTTGGATCATCTGTAATCCCTATCACTATTTTTAGATGGTGAGATGAAGGTTCTATAGCACATGATTAGGAAATGGTAAGAGTCAAGCAATGATTTTTTTTTTTTTTTTGTATGGGGGATTGAACTCAGGGGCACCTTACCCACTGAGCCACATCCCCAGTCCTTTTTTGTATTTTATTTAGAGATGGGGTCTCACTGAGTTGCTCAGAGCCTTGCTAAGTTGCTGAGGCTGGCTTTGAACTCATGAGCCTCCTGTCTCAGCCTCCCAAACTGCTGGGATTACAGGTGTGCACCACCATGCCCAGCTCAAACAATGATCTTTAAGAATGCTTTCCAGCATGCCTTACGTCCTGTGTGCTGTCTACAGTTGTTTAAATGAAAAAAATTGAAAGGGTTGCCTAGAAGGACATGGCACCCAGAGGTGCTAGCTGTCATCGGCAGAGCACTGCCTTCTGGCTAGAGGGGTCATGGGCATGTGTGTGAGGCAAGGAAATGCTTACATTATGGGTCATTTGAAAAATCTGAGAAATTGTATACCCCCAATTCTGTACAAAAGGCAGAGGAAAAATTGGAAGGCAATATATCAGAACATCGCAAGTAAGAATCATGATTGTATTTTTTGTTGTTGTTTTTTAGTTTTTAGAATTCTCTACTGTCTGAATTTTTATAGTGAGCTCATTGTACTTTATGACAATTTTTTAACCGAGAAAAGTCCTTCAAATTAACTCATCCACCCTCTTTATTGATATCTTTGCTGACTTACAGCAATTGTTTCAGTTGGTTCTTAAGATAGTCCCAAGCTTGTATGGTTACAAACTCTTTGCTTTCTTTAATTTTATTGTGATAAAATATACAACACAATGAAAAATTTACTATTTTAGCCATTTTTAAGGGCACAGTTCAGTAGCATTAAGTACATTTACACCAATGTGTAACTGTCACCACCATCCATTTCCAGAACTTTGTCAGCTTCCTAAACTGAAGCTCTGTACCCTTTAAATAATACTTTTATTTTTTCTTTTTCTTTTTGGCCTGCTCTCTTGTTTTGTTTACTGCTTTGGGGATGGGTCACATTTAGTAAAGCTGTTTTAGTCAGCTTTTTCGCTGCTGTGACCAAAATACCTGACAAGAACAATTTTAAGGAGGAAAAATTTATTTGGGGCTCATGGTTTCAGAGATCTCAGTCCATAGATGGCTTGCTCCATTGCTCTGGGGCCAAGATGAGGCAGAAAATCATGGCGGAAGAGTTTGGTGGAGGAAAACAGCTCAGGACATGATACCAGGAAGGAGAGAGAGAGAGAGAGAGAGAGAGAGAGAGAGAGAGAGAGAGAGAGAGAGAGAGAGAGAAACACTCCTCTCCCCTTGCCATGGACAAAATAAACCCCAAAGGCACACTCTCAGTGACCTACCTCTCAGTCACGCCCTCCCGGCCTATAGTTACTGCCCAGTTAATACCTATCAGGGGATTAATGAGCTGATTAGGTTAAGGCCCTTATAACCCAATCATTTCACCTCTGAACCCTCTTGCATTATCTCACACATGAGCTATTGGGGGACACTCACATCTAAACCCTAATAAGAACACTGTTCATAGTGGAAATGGATTCAAAAGTGTTGAATTTAAAGAGATGTCTCAATTTGAGCTCTGTTTCTTCTCACTGTCAGCTAAGTGACTTTCAGTAAATCACTCTTATATGCCTCAGTTTTCTAATTTTTAAAATACGAGTATTTACTTCTGATATATCACAGGACTGTTCAAATGATGAAATGAAATAATATGCATTGACTTCTTTATACAGTGTTTGAATTCCTAGTCAAAAGAGTGTTAATACCATCACCATGATTACTATTTATTTTTAGAAGGGAGCTAAGAGGTAGTTATCAAAATCTTGACCAGTTGACATTCTAGTGGACATTCATCCTTCCCAGGAAATGCAATCATAACCTTTTATTTATTTTTTTAAAATATATATATATTTTTAAAATATTTTTTTTAGTTGTAGTTGGATACAATACCTTTATTCCATTCATTTATTTTTATGTGGTGCTGAGGATCAAACCCAAGGCCCCGCGCATGCTAGGCAAGCACTCTATCGCTGAGCCACAATCTCAGCCCCCATAACCTTTTATTTAAATAGTGCTCCCTGTTTCCAAAAGTGTTTTGAAACATCTCAGTTAGCTTTCCATCACAATAAGTAAGGTTGGTACCATTACTCCATTTTGCAGATGAAGCAAATGGAAGTATTAAAATCTCATGGTTTAAAGCCTGGACTCAGGAGCCAGCAGCCTTTATTCAAGCCCCAGCCCTGCCACTCTTGGCTATGTGGCCCTGGGCAAGTTATTTACCTCTCCATGCCTCAGTTTCTTCATCTGTAAAATTAAATAAGATGACAATAGTAATACCCATCTTCTGGTATTATTATGTAGATTTAAAAAATTGTCTTTGTGGGGGTGGGGACTGAGGATTGAACTCACAGTTTTACCCCTGAGCTACATTCTCAGATCATTTTAATTTCTATTTTGAGACAGGGCCTTGCTAAGTTGCTGAGGCTAGCCTCAAACTTCTGATCCTCCTGCCTCAACCTCCAGAGTCACTGGAATTACAGGCATGTGCCACTGTGCCCGGCAAAAAAGTTGATTCTTGTAAAGTGTTGAGAGTTGTGCCAGACCCAAAATAAATGCTAGGTAAGTTTTTGCTAAATAAAAAAATAAAAATAAAAACAAATGGAGACAGCATATTTCCACAAAAAAATGTTAATTATGAAAGTAGAAGTAGAATGCAGGGCTCCCAGTCTTTATCCAGTCTCTCCCTCCCTCTTCCTGTTTTGGGATCCTTCACTACACAGTGATGCCTCTCCAACACTGCCCAGATCAACCTTAAGGCCAGTGAACCCAGTTAGCTACAAAGTTGGATCGTCCTACTTATAAAACCTCTCACAGAAGTTTACTTAAATATAGTGCCGTCAAGTTTTTTATAATTAAATTCAATGAGTCATATGCCATGATGGTATTTTTGAGCTTTAATGATTCTTGTTTGGGGGAAAAATGATAATGTATTTTATTAAGATAATTTTGAAATTTTGTTTTTATTCCCAAGAACTTGAAATATATTTGAAAAAAATTTGAAATATATTTGAAAAAATTTGAAATATATTTGGAAAAAAAGAAATACATTTGAAAATCACCTCAGATATTTTACTTTCTCTCTTTAATTCATAAACTGAGTGGACCAGCAGAATTTACATAGCAAGTGGAGTTCCTATGCCGCAGGGCACCCTGAAGGTCACTTACAGTCCCAGACTTCCTGTGTTTCTCTGCAAGGTCCATCCCTGGGCCAATGTAAGGTTAAGGGCATGCTGGAGTATCCTAGAAATAACAACCCAGGATAATTCTCAAAGAGGGGTGAGGGAGAGTTGAATAAATACCATAACCTCATTCCTTGATGACACAGCTCTGAAATGTACTCAGTGTGGGTCTCTGCAGGGATCCCCAGTTGGGATGTAGTTCAGTGGTAGGAAGTAGGCCTAATATGTAGGAGGCTTGAGTTTAAGTTCCAATACTGGGTGGTGGGAAATTGGCTATTTAGCTAAAATTCACACTTAACTCGAGTGGTTTATGTGACAGCCTTGTCTCTCCAGAAGATTCTGATTAATGTCAAGGAAGACTCAGCAAGAGTGTGCCCTAGTTGCCTACAGTGGTACCTTTTTATTGGCTTCCAATTCTTCCCTGTCTCACTTCCTTACTCCCTCCCTGTGCTTCCTAGGATCCCCTCCCTTGCTTGACCTAAATCCTTGCCTCAGACTCTGTGTGGAGGTGAATAACAATTTATGAAAACAATTTATGACCCAGAATCTATTCTCTCCACTCTAGAGCATGAGCGATTCTTCTCCATCTTTGTAATTTTCCCTATTCTCTGTGTATCTTCCATGCTACACGGTCGAGTAATTGAAGACAGTGCCTAACTATAATTTGCAAATGGGATCTATAAAAGTTCTTTAAACTTTTTGGCTCATAAACTGCTGAAAAAGTCTAACACGATATAAATATATATTCTTCCTTCCATAATATTTTTGAGGAATGGCCTTCCAATGACAACGTGTGCCAAGATCTTTGCACACCTACTGAAATTTAACTTGAGTTAACTGCTTTTCCTTTGTCATTTTAAACATACCCACTGGCAAGTGTAATGTTTCATCCTGCTTATACTCCTTCTGACAGCCTCCCTCACAGGATTAGCATTGAACTTTGAAATCAGATCATCCTGCTAAAACTCATTTTTGGCCCAAGGGTCAATAGCTGTCCAATACTTTATGTGAAAGTGCCATAAGATGGCCCACAATTGATTGCACCTCCTTTTCCATTTTATCCCTAAGCTTCTATATCCCTTATATCCCAGAGTCAGTATCCTCACTCCTGAAACCTTCCCAGTGTCAGTGGCTCTTTCTCTAGCCTCTTTCTAGCTGCTGGCTTCTAGTCTTCCTCTGATGCCGTTGTTTATCTCCCCTCCAATGTCCCACTCAGATGGCTCCTTGGCTCCTTTTGGTTCTGAGGCCTCTGAATATATGAAAGAGCCAAGATACCTCACTCTTGGCTTCACTCTAGGCCTCAGGCCACAGGGAACAGCAATATATATATTATATATTACTATTATTATTATATATTATATATAATAATATATAATATATTAATGATATATAATTATATATAATATATCATATCATTATATAATATATTAATTAGTATATGTTAATTATATATCATATTATCATATGATAATATATTATTTTATGATATATATATATATATATATATATATATATATATATATATAAACATTCAGTATAAGACTCAAGGAAGAACAGGAATTTTATATCTGCTTACAAATACACTGCTTTCACCATGGCTCTAGCAGGTGGAGGATAGATCTTCTGATAACTTCTCCTTGTTTTTTCCTCCTTATTTCCAATATCAGAAATCATGGATTGCATAGTCAACCACAAGACCATGGTGGTAGAAAGCTGTATGACCTGGTGATAGGCCTAGAGGTCATCCTGCATGGGCTCAAACTCTGTTTCCAATACTTAGCACTGATGGCCTTGTATAAGTTACTTAGCCTCAGTTTCCATATCTGTAAAAAAGCAATAACATTAGTACAAGCCACATAGGATTGTTGTGAAGATAAAAGTGGTAATTTAAACAAAGCTTACAGCCCAGTACCTGATTCATGTTAAGTCTCCCATATGTTTTAGCTATGACAGCAGTGGTGGTCACTATTGTTAGTAGAATCAATCTAATTGAAATCCAGGTACTAAATAGTTTTATTCCTGTGTAACCTGTGTAAGAAATTTGCACACAGTATTTACTAAGTGAGACTTGGAAGAAAGTAAATATGTAGAAATCTGGTTGCCTGCAGCCCTTGTCCCTACAAAAGTCCCTTCTACTTGTTGGGGGAAGAAAGAAAGAGACGGAGTGGTGGGGAGGGAGAGAGAGAGAAAGAGAGAGAGAAAGAGAGAAAAGAAGAAGAAGAAGAAGAAGAAGGAAGAGGAGGAGGAGGAGGAGGAGAAGGAAGAGGAGGAGGAGGAGGAGGAGGAAGGGAGGGAGGGAGGGAGGGAGGGAAAGAAAGAAAGGGAAAGAGAAAGAGACATCTTTTATTTTCTATTTTTTTTTTTTTTGGTACCAGAAATTGAATTCAGGGGCACTTGACCACTAAGCCACATCCCCAGTCCTATTTTGAATTTTATTTAAAGACAGGGTCTCACTGAGTTGCTTAGCACCTCGCTATTGCTGAGGCTGGCTTTGAACTCGTGATCCTTCTGTCACAGCCTCCCATGCTGCTGGATTACAGAAGAAAGAGAAGTCTATTATTGGGAAACAGAGCTTTCCTACCACACTTGGAGGTAGGACTTTATATACATACATGAAGGTGATGGCATTAACCTCAAACCATACTATAGAATGAATAACTGATATCTTCTCTCCTCCCCAAAGCAGGGCCTCCTCTTAGGGAGACAGTGGGCATCTACAGGTACAGGACATAATATCCTCCCTGATAGATAACTTGAGAATTTTAGTCAGAGATGGTCCTGCCTGGATACAGCATCTGTTTTTTGATCTCTTGAAAGAAAAAGTGTGATTCCATGTAATCATGGAACATGGATCCTTGGCCTGAGTTTAAAACTCGCTTCCTCCTGAGACAGAAGGGTCTCTGCTACAGAACTCTAGAAAAACTCCTGAAACTTTGGCTACATTTTCCAGAAAGAGTCCTCTGGGACAACAGACAAGTGGGACTCACATGCTTCTAGAGAGGTGTGACCTATAAATCAGAGAAGGGAAGAAAGTGTCAAGATTTCTATTTATATTGCTTTTTATTTAAATGTAAGGATGAATTAACCATTAGCAATACATAGGGTCCAACTTGACTCTATGTCAGAGGATGTCTTATCACCTGGTGCACAGGCAGCACGATGGGTGTCTCACCTCATAGGAGGCTCAACAATGATGACATTCTTAACTCCTTCCTGCTCTTTCAGCTCATAACAAGGCCTTGACAACTGATATATGTTGGTGCATAATCTAGTTTTAATTAAACTAACATCCCCAAATTGATAAATGGCTACAAAATATTCCTGCTGAAACAAAATAAATCCAAACAAAATCCCACAAATTTTAGCTGATCTTAAAATTGAAAGTCCAAGAGAACATTATGAATATAACAGAGAAGACATATCCTCTGTTCCTGGCATGGGCACCAATCAGATATGACACATTCAATCACATCATTTTAATAAAATGCACATCATTTTAATAAAATGCACACTATTTTAATAAAATGCACACTATTGTAATAAAATGCACGCTATTATTTCAAAGTTTGCATTTTACACAGTTCATTTTTTAAAAATTCTGCATTTTACAATATCCACTCACATTCAACAATTGTCATTTCTTAGATTTTGTTCTAAGTGTATGTGCTGTGTGTGTGTGATGTGTGTGTGTGTGTATGTGTATTTATATATTCGTTGTGTTTTGTTTTGCTGAGCTTTGGAAAGTAAGGGGCAAACATCTAAGGTTTCACCCTTAAGTATAATAGTATATATTACCTGAGGGGGGAAAAAAACCTCAATGTCATTATCACACTGAATGAAATTAACAATAATTCTTTAAATACCACCTAATATGTAACCATAATCAAATTTTCTCTGTTGTGCCGAAACATCTTTTATTGGTTCTTTTTAAAAATCGAAAGTCGGGCGGGGGATGTGGCTCAAGTGGTAGGGCGCTCGCCTGGCATGTGTGCGACCCAGGTTCGATCCTTAGCACCACATACAAACAAAGTTTTTCCGCTGAAAACTAAAAAATAAATATTAAAATTCTCTCTCTCTCTCTCTCTCTCTCTCTCTCTCTCTCTCTCTCTTTAAAAAAAAAGATATCGTGTCCACCTAAAATTAATAAATAAATAAATAAATAGAAAATAAAAATAAAAAGTCAAATCAAGGCTTGTGCATTTCATTTGTTTTATCTCTTTAATCTCCTTCAAGGTAGAATAGTAACTCCTCTATATTTTCTTTAAAAAATGACGTTGAGTGCTAGGGTTGTGGCTCAGTGGCAGAGCGCTTGCCTAGTATGTGCGAGGCACTGGGTTCGAGTCTCAGCACCACATATAAATAAATAAAGGCCCATCAATAAGTAATAAAAATATTTTTTTAAAAAAATAACATTGAGACCATGCCTGTTATACCAGCAGCTTGAGAGGCTGAAGCAGAAGGATTGTGAGTTCAAAGTCAGCCTCAGCAACTTAGCAAGGCCCTAAGCTTCACCTTGCTAAGTTGCTGAGAGTCTTGATGATTTTTTGAGGCTGGTCTTGAACTTGCCATTCTCCTACCTCAGCCTGCTGAGTAGCTTGGAATATAGGCATGTGTCACTGCTCCTGGATTGATTTGTGTATTATTTTAAATACATTGAGTTATCCATTGCCACTATTGTTAGTTTACTGCTAAACTTGTCCTAAATTTTTCAAGGAAGATCTTTCAATACGCCTTCTAAGTTCTTTGCCATGAATCCATTATATTCAGCACTTCCTTTCTGACTGGCAAAATAAAGTGTTTGAGGTTCATCTTGTACATTTCCTACTTCAGATATAGGATCAACCATTTTTTCAAAGACTTCTGTTTTCTTTTAGTAAGTAAAAAATTTAGGGTGCCTGTTTTACTGTTCATGAATATATTAGTACAGTAATACATGTATACAATTTATACATCAACACATTCAGAATGTAGGTGCATGCCCACTTTCTTTTTACTGAGTGCTATGTCCAATTAGTGCAATTAGAACTATAGAATGCAGAAAGGGGTGCCTTTGCCCTGGATCTGAGACTGGGTAGCGGCTTGGATCATTTTGCTCATCATCTTTTTTTTTTTTTTTATGGCAAAGAATATTTTATTCTGGCCTAATGCAAGTGGGGTTGAGACTTTTGCAATAGGAGAGAGAGATTGAACCCAACTCCCTGCTCACAAGTTTTTCAAGTTTAACATGGATACATGCTTGTCCTTGTTCATGATATCATTTCCAGGGAAACAAGGGGCTAGAATCAAGTCAACTCTACAGGCTTTCAGGGTCTGTATCCTTGTGTTGCTGACGTCTACTCTGCCCCGCCTCCCAAGTTTGGGAAGCACATTTTTTGCATGGCAAGTTCATCCTTCACCAAAATGATTATTACTTTCTTAGCTAGATCCTGCTAAGTATCTTAAAGAGTTCTTAGTGAAAAGGAGTTGTGTACTTTCTCAAGTGCTCCACTGCTCTGCAACCACCCGCTACCCTTCCTGTAGCTTGCTCTTGGGTAGCAAAGTACATTGACAAGGTCCAGACAAATATGTCAGCTGAGAAACCGTGCTTCTAAACTAGAGGAGCATCGCCAGATGGTTCTTTCTTCTCCACCCCACCGCTTCTGTCCTCTCCCTTTGTCTCCCATCTTCTCCCTTCCTCTGCCTCTTTCTCCAATTTCATTGTTTTTACTTTTCTTTTTTTTTCTCCTCTGTTCTTTCCATCCTGCCATCTTCCCAGGATTCTGCTCTGAATCCCAAGTCCATGTTAGAGCCCAGAGAAAAGTGGGCTATATTAAGAAGAGGTAGAAAAGAGCATTAGAGAGATTTAGTTTAGAGGAAACAGGACAGGATGACTGTAATCAGTTACATACTTAAAGATAACTGTTGGATGTGAACTAAGAGGGAGGAAGTTCTCCATTTGCAGAGCCATAGCTCAAAGGGAGATAAGATTCCACTGCTGTGTGTTGTAGTCATTTTACAAGCCAGTTAATAATTCTTCAGAGAAATACTTCATGTTATTCTCAGGAGAAAATAAGGCCAGTGTTTAATAGTTTTGTCAAATCTTTTTAGGTAGGATTCTAATTTGAATGCAGACAGTGTGTCAGTTACCCTAGAGACCATTCTGTTCATTTTGTTTTGTTCTTCACCTCTGTCTTCCCCACGTAGTGCACATTTGAATTGTAATGGAAGTTTTAAAATATTTTTGTTTAACAATTCTGACACACTTCAGTAGATAATTATAGACAAATAAGGGCTGAAATGCTGGATCCTTAAAAAATAAACAGACTGCCCACATTGAAATAAAAGACATACTTTTCTGTGGGCAAAGGTTTCCAACCCTGAGTGTGGCAGCCAGCTACTTCTTCTTGCCAGGAATCTCTTTGACACATTAATCTTGTTATGTAGAACCTTGTTTGACCTTTCAAATGTTTGCATAAGAAAAATGATGCACAGATGTTTTCAGAAGTGGGAAAAATTGTCTTGCGTCCCATATTATCAGAGGAGTGAATGTGTCAGTCTATGGAAGAATGATTCTTACTAAATATGTAAAAGTAAATCTTATCTCTCTCTCATTTGTGACAAGTTGGAAACAAGAGAAACATCTGCAAGTCATGTGTTCATGATCAATTAATTAGCAACTATTTGCTGAGACCCTACTTTAAAATAAATGGTATACAGAACAAGGAGCTTGGGGCATTTTTAACACTACATAAAGAAAGGAAGAGAAGTAGATAGAAGCTTCTGACCTCAGAAAAGTTAGGAGGAAAGTAGAAAAGATATACCCAGAGAAAGCTAACAGTTAATTCAAGATAGTTTATAGTTTATTGTAAGTATAAAATGCGAAGAGTTGAAAATCCTCTCATAAAACTCAGATTGGGAAAAAGAATGGGGATGTTTGAGGCCTAGATTGGTCAATGAAAGCTTCATCAAGATGTTACTTAAGCTGAAATTTGGGAGGATTTGACTCAGATGAATGGAGTCTCTGGAATTGAGCATGAGGAAAATAGGGAGGTAAGCAAGTGATGGACATTTAAGAACTTATGTATCTTTTTAGTGCAGCAGAAAGCTGATAAATCATTCTTTCAGGGGACAAGACGTTGGGGATGATATATATGGAAAGATCCTGGAAATAAATCTGGTAATAAACTTTAAATGATTATCATATCTAATTGCTCTAGATAAGGCTCTTTTGTTAGCATAGAACAGAAATCATTCAATCTAATGCAAGAAAAAGAGGATGAGAGCATTATAAGATTATTACAGGAGATCTCATGGACATGCAAAAGTAGTTCATGGGCCAGAAAACAAGGATCCTCTGTGTGACTTAGGGCCACATTATCTCAGCCTCTCTTCTTTAAAAAAAATTTTTTTAATTAGTGCATTATAGTTACATATAACAGTGGGGTTCATTTTGACATAATAAGCCTCCCCTCTTATGTCTGCCTCATTCCTTATCTTTCTTCCAATCCATCTACTCTGATTATTCATCTTCCATGTGGTTCAAACATGGCTGCCATGAAAACTTCCTTGACATCAAAATCTTTTCAGCATCAAACATTGACTAACTACATTCTACCTCTTTTTTGGGGGAGAGGGGAGGGAGTTAAATGCTTATAAGAAAGAGGAACTCTTTAGTAGATGGCCAGGCAATTCATTAGCTGGTCGGGTATCCACTTCCTCCAGTTCAAACAGACATCACTCTTAAATAGAAACCACCCAGCAGAGACTCCTGACTCCCTGTATTGGGAGCTCTGGGCAGAACAGTCTGAGGCAGAAGAGGAAATAGATGTGTTCCATGCTCTATAGGACCATTAGACATTCAGGGAACATTTAGTATGCTCTGCATATGTTTGAGATGTGTTTGGTCTGTTACTCTGTGTCTAGAAAAGATTTACCCAAACTTTCTTCTGAAAGAGCTGTGGTACCCTGAAAAGCATTGATCTCAATTTTTTGAATGTCGACTCTACCACCTCCTCAACTCTGAGCTTCAATTTCCCATCACAGGATGAGGCTAATAATGCATACCTGTTGGGGTTGTCCGGAATATAAATGAAATAATGTAGATGTCATTATCTGCTTGGCACAAAACAAGGACTTGTTAAAAAAGATTTCTTTTGATTCTTTAATATGTTATGAATATTCCATAACAGAAAAGTCCTTGCAATGTATTTTTACATTCTATTTTTAATTTTTAATAAAATTTATTTTTAATTGCACATTTTTACATCTTTAATAAACAAGGCCTCTTATATAACACATAGTTACAATATCATTATCTCACTCAATACACTAAAATAAATCCTTGATAGCACCAATACTACATCTATGTTTGATTTTTTTCAATAGTCTCAAAAATATCTTTCAATAGTTATTTGGTTTGAATGAAAACTCCAAAGGGGTTCACATGTTGAATTGGGTTGATAAGTCTAACATATCTCAGTCTGTAACTATTCTCCCAGTTTTTCTATGACATGCATTTATTGAAAATAGTGGGATCATCATTTTTACGGAATTTTCCAATTTAGAATTTGGCTGATTTTATCCTCAAAGCATCATTTAACAGGTTCCTCTATTCCCACTTTTCCTGAAAACTGGTTCAAACATGGCTGTCATGATCACTAGAGGCTTGCTTAGATTTAGATTCAAATTGTTTTCTGGCAAAACTATAAAGGAAATGTTTTTGTATTATCTTTTATGTTTTAAAAATCATGAATTTGAAATGGTAGCTCAATAGTTCCCAAGGCATTCTGCACTTAGGAACATGGGATTACCAGTTGATTCTAGTTTATTCATGCATGAGTGAGTCACCTTTACCAGAGACTTACTGGTACTTATGACTGACATCTTCCAGAAGATGCAGATAGAAGTCATAGTTATCATTTTATCTTTAACAAACATATTACTGATGCCTTTTTATACATATCTTTGGCTAAAGATGGTCACCTATTCTACAGGGCTGGGGCTGAGGTTGGGGCTAGGGCTCAGCAGAACAGCATATGCCTAACACTTGAGAGGCACTGGGTTTGATCCTCAGCACCACATAAAAAACAAACAAAAAAATAAATAAATAAAACAAAGGTATTGTGTCCAACTACAACTAAAAAAATATTTTAAAATAAATAAATAAGTAAAGATGGTCATTTATTCTAATTAAAAAAAAAATCAATTCCTTGCCTGGCCTACACTATAAGTTAGGAATAAAAATGTTTGAAATGATTGATGAATAGAAAAGAAACTAGATCAAAATAGAACTTATCTTTGAAAATTGTATGTGATTTCACTAATTATTTTAAATGAAAGTAAAGCCAGGGGTCTGGAGTTGTAGCTCAGTGGTAGGGCACTTGCCTCGCATGTGTGAGGTACTAAGCTCCATCCTCAGCACCGCATACAAATAAATAAACAAGGCCTGGGGTTATAGCTCAGGGTAGAGCACTTGCGTCCCACATGTGAGGCACTAGATTCGGTCCTCTGCACCACATAAATATAAATAAAATAAATCAAGTAAAGATATTGTGTCCATCTTTTAAAAAAATCTTTAAAAATAATAAACAAAATAAAGATATATACATTTATAAAGATATATAAAATAAAGATATAAAACAAAGATAAATATAATAAAGATATATAATAAAGATATATAAAATAAAGATTATATATATATAATTATTATTATTATAAAGAAAGTATAGCCAAGCACATTGAAGCAAGACTGGGGTATTATTCTGAAATGTTGGGTTTTAAGATCATGTAGTAAATCAAAGCCCTGCCTTCACTACCTGAGTTGAAAATAGAGAACTAGATAAAGGAATCAGAATAATTGCTTCCACATTTGATAAAGCTATTATCCAGAATATGTTTTAGGTCCACAGCAATACGGAACTTGCTGACACTCTGGTGTCTTGTATTAGACATACCATGCCCCTAGCCAGGGACAGTTAGATGACCTCCCTGAGCTCAATATACAAACCAGATTCTTGTTTTTCAAACTTGCCACTTAAGAGCTCTCTCCTTTCCCCAGCAGGTGGAAAGTGAGTGAGGATTCGGGGTGCATCCAAGACTGGTAGCTCAATGGAGTCTGATCAACATGGAAGTGAATAGAAATAAGTAGACTCACTTAAGTACATGATATAAAATAATATTATAAGTAGAACCCAGTTCAAACACAGTATTTTCAGCACGAACAGCCTCACATTTAGTTGGTCCCAACTCATGTCAACTTCCACCTTATGGCAGCTCATGTTTCATTGAAGAATCATTTGTGGAGTGTGTGCGTATCACAGTGCCAGTGCATGTCAAGGTGGAGAAAGATATATTCTTCACCAACCAGAGGCTCAGCCTCTTGAGGGTTCTCAGACAAGTGCACACAAGATACATGGTGGTCCAGTTTGCTGGACATCGGATGAGGAGTTGTGTTCGACATGGAGTCGTGCTGCTCAGCCCTCTGGAAGAAGAGATGTGCCCAGCTGCAGGGGGTTGGAGGCTATCAGCTCTTTCAGGGTCCACTTAAGGTTTCAAACTGTGGTCATGCTCTCTTGGGTGGCTCCTGTTCAAGTGACTGACTCTGGTAGGAAAGAAGTCACACTATTCTTGGATGGCTCCAGCCAATCTCTAAGCAAAGTGATAAGACAAGTGGCTGGCCATTTCTACCCAAGGCAGGACTCTCCACTGGGCAATCTATGCTCCCAAACTTCCTATTAGGCAGGTGTAAGGCCACCATCCATCTTGGTTTGCTGGGACTGAGAATCTTCCTAGGATGTAAGCCTTTCAGTGCTCACTCTGGAAAATTCCCAGGCAAACTGGATGGTTGGTCATCCTTGCAGGTATGGATCTTGTGTCATCTGCATTATGTCTGACAGCGACCTCTGCCCAATCCTGTTTCCTTTCCCCTTTTCTTTTTCTTTTTATTAATTTTTTATTTGTTCTTTTTAGGTATACATGACAGTAGAGTGACATATCATACATACATGGAGTATAACTTCTCAATCTGTAGTTCTGTATGATGTAGAGTTGTGCTGGTCATGTATTCATATATGGACATAGAAAAGTTATATCTGATTCATTCTACTGTCTTTCCCATTCCCATCCCCGCTTCCCTTCATTCCCTTTTGTCCTTCTCCCTTTTCCTTTCACATGTATTACTGCCCAATAAACCTTTGGTACTCTTAACTGCATGCCTGTGTCTGCTTCCCAGAGCACTTGATCTGTGATAAATGGCTCACAAACCAGTAAAGACCCAAATGCTTCAAGAGAAGATAACACTGGAAGAGTATGGGGGCAAGGGAAAGATTAATTTTTACAGGGCTCCTCCTGGGTAAAACAATTTCAGTGGAAATTCCACATCCTTTGAAAGATAAAAAGGGGCATATTTAAAATACTCGATGACCTAAGATTCCTTGAATTCTATTTGAATCCTCAAAACGAAGTTTTTGCCAAAGATACACCAACCTCCTTGTCTCTTTAAACAGTAATGTGCTTCATTATTAATTTCTGTGATTTAATGAGAAAAATGAAAGGAACATCGGCTTTTCTGTGAAGTATTCTCAAAAGCAAGAGAGACTGTGAATTTTACAACATGGTAACTCTGGTTAATAACAATGTATTGTATTCTTAAAAATCACTAAGAGTCCATATGTAGGGCTAAGGATGTGGCTCAGTGGTACAGCGCTTGCCTAGCATCTGCAAGGCCCCAGATTCAATCCCCAGCGCTAAAAAAAAAAAAAAAAAAAAAAAAAAAGTCCATATGCAGAACCTAAAGCAAAGTAAGGGGAAAAAATGGGGGAGTGTTGAATGTCATAAAGATAGAGGGAAGATCAGTGGAGTTGGAGATGGAAGGGGAAGGTGGAGGGAGGGGAAAGAGAAGGACATGCCGAATGAATTTGATAATATTACCCTATATGCATGCATATATACCAGTGAATTCTGCCTTTATGAACATCTATAAAGCACCAATTTAAAATAAATAAATAAATGAGTGGAAGGTCTACCAGTAGAATAGAGGAAGGAGGCTGGGGAAGGGAGGAGGGAAGAGAAAGAGGGGGCACCAGGGATTGAAATGGAGTGAATTAAATTCCATGCATGTATGATTATATCAGAATGAACCCAACTATTATGTATAACTATAATGCACTAATAAAACCAAAAGATATGTGATGTGATGCATATGCTAATTAGCTTGATGGAGCCATCCCACAGTGTATACATATTTTGAAATATCATGTTATGCACAATAAACGTGCAATTTTATGTGCCAATTAAAGAAAGATTTTAAAAAGGAAAACTTCTGATCTAAAAGAGAGAAGGAAAGAGGAAGAATGTGGGCCAAATGTTACTGCTGGAAAAAGGGAAGGCATCCTTCACAGCCCAGCTAAGATGAGGCAAGCCACGTGCTTGGGGTGTCAAACTGAAGAAGCCACTCATGGTCAGGGCCATGTGAATTCAGTCGGGAGTTTCATGAACTTGAAAGTGAGCACCTCCTTCAATATTATACTTCAGTGTCTGACTTGCCGCACCCCAGTCCCGGCCCTGGCATCTGTAATGACAGTAGGCAACTTCTGCAGAACTTTCCCTCTTTCTTGCTCCAGGTACAAAGCCATTGTCCGGCCAATGGATATTCAGACGTCTCATGCCCTGTTGAAGATCTGCATCAAAGCCGCCTTGATCTGGATCATCTCCATGCTGCTGGCCATCCCAGAGGCTGTGTTCTCTGACCTCCATCCTTTCCATGAGGAAAGCACCAACCAGACCTTCATTAGCTGTGCCCCATACCCGCACTCGAATGATCTGCACCCCAAAATCCACTCCATGGCTTCCTTTCTGGTTTTCTACATCATCCCACTGTCGATCATCTCCGTCTACTATTATTTCATTGCCAGAAACCTGATCCAGAGTGCTTATAATCTGCCTGTGGAAGGAAATATACATGTCAAGAAGCAGGTGAGTACTTAGGAGAGAACTACTTCTTCCTTGAGGATTTGGTCCCTTGCTTTTTTTTTTGGTTGTTGTTTGTTTTTGGACCCCACTGACAAGTACAGTGTTTAGCTGCCATGTTACTTGGTTTTGCAATAAAATGACATGAGTGATCTGCAGTCAGGTGCTTCTTTAAACTTCATTCACATTTGCTTGGCTAGGAAGAGGGTTCCCACGTAGAGGCAAAGCAGAGGGAGCAGGAAAATGAGGTCAGTTCAAGAAAAAGATGGGGGCGCACACCTGTAATCACAGCAGTTCAGGAGGCTGTGGCAGGAGGATTGCAAGTTCAAAGCCACCCTCAGCAACTCTGTCTCAAAATAAAGAATAGAAAGGGCAGGGGATATAGCTCAGTGGTTAAGCATCCCTGGGTTCAATCCTGGTACCAAAAAAAAAAAAAAAAAAAAAAAAGAAAGAAAGAAAGAAAGAAAGAAAAGAAAGAAAGATGTAATTTGATTGAGAAAGGCTCACTGGTGTGGCTCAAAGCCAGATTTCATGGCTTACTCACACCCTCTGAACCTCGGTTTTCTTATCTGATATAGGGTAATAATCCTTATTATTGTAAAGTTAAGGAGCATCTAAGACCTAGAGTTCCTAGCTTGTAGGCTGTCCTCCTTATGTGTTAGATTCTCCCCTAATCCTTCATGACCACCAAATTTCATCTTTGAGGTACATATGGTAGACTAGGGCTCTGACTTTCTTGTCTCTGTCAGTTCTTCTTGCATTCTAATCCAGATGCAGATCATGTGATATTCATGATGGAAAAGTAGAAAGATTCCCTACTTAATTTAAATGAATAGCTGACCAGAAGTGGTGACGCATGCCTGTCATTCCAGGGACTTGGGAGTCTGAGGCAGGAGGATTGCAAGTTTGAGGCCAGCCTTAGCAATTTGGCAAGGCCCTAAGCAACTTAGGGGGACCCCATCTCAAAACAAAAAATAAGAAGGGCTGGGGGAGTTGCTCAGTGGTAAAGCACCCTGGGTTCAATCTCTAGTACCTCCCCCCAATATCTGACTCTCACTTGGAGACCTCACCTTTCAAATCCCTTCAAAATTCTTTCTCCCCTTTTCCTTTCTCTCTCTCTCTCTCTCTCTCTCTCTCTGTCTCTCTCCTTTCTCTCTCTTGCCTCAGTTACCAGAGAAGAGTGACAGCCGTCAATGAAACTATCTCCCTACTTGAAAAATTTCTCAGTGACAAACATCTAGTGTACCCCAAATTCTTAAATGAGAAACAAATTTCTCCCTGAGGTAGGACAGGGAGCTGGGAGCAAAAGGAGGTGTTCATCCCACTTCGCCTAATTACCTTCCTATATAGAAAAGCCTAGAAATAACTTGAGATTAAAAATAATAATAGGCAGTTATCTTGACTTAGCCAGTGAGGAAGAACAAAGCTGGCTGCTTTTTTGAGCATTGGAGGGAATAAGAAATTATTAACTGTAGAGCCAAGAAAGGCATAAAGTCGTATGGCTGATAAACTGCACCCCTGCTCTCCCGAGGAAAAAGAGAGCATTTACTAGAATTTCATTGTGCAATCCATTCAAGCATGTAATCAACTTTGTTTAAAGATCTGTTCTCAGCAGCATGTTCTAACTCTATTCTGCCTCGTGGCTTTCTCCTTCCTGTTGTCCATCTCTGTTGCTGAATCAATCTCTCTCTCTCTCTCTCTCTCTCTCTCTCTCTCTCTCTCTCTCTCTCATTTGTTTCTGTTGTTCTTGTCTCGATTTTTGGATTCTCTTGTCCTCTCCTATTGAACCCTTTTTCTGTGGCTTTGTGAGCTAATTGCTTTTCCCTGCCTGTGTCTGTCTGAATCTTCATCTCCTTTCCTCTGACACTGTCCCCTGATCCCTCTGTCACTCTCCATGTGACTCTCTCCTTAGATGGAATCCCGGAAGCGGCTTGCCAAGACGGTGCTGGTGTTTGTGGGCCTCTTCGCTTTCTGCTGGCTCCCCAATCATGTCATCTACCTGTACCGTTCCTACCACTACTCTGAAGTGGATACCTCCATGCTCCACTTTGTCACCAGTATCTGTGCCCGCCTCTTGGCCTTCACCAACTCCTGCGTGAACCCCTTTGCCCTCTACCTGCTAAGCAAGACTTTCAGGAAACAGTTCAACACCCAGCTCCTCTGTTGCCGGCCTGGCCTGATGAGCCGGTCCCACAGCACTGGCAGAAGTACCACCTGCATGACCTCCTTCAAGAGTACCAACCCCTCCGTGGCCACCTTCAGCCTGATCAATGGAAACATCTGTCATGAGGGGTATGTTTAGACTAACCCTTGACCTTGACCCCCTAGGGACTCCTGGCTTTACTTTATGACGGGCCAGAAGCCTCAGCCCTTGAATCTGTAGTTATCTCTGTACCCTCCAGAAGGCTCTTGACTGGTGTAGGTGGGTGGGGAGGGGCCCAAATGGATCACTGTTGTGTTTCTAAGTAAGTTACCAAGGCTTAGCTTTCCCATTTCATCTTGTAAATGAATCTTTGCATGGAAAGCAAACCCCTCCCCTTTTTAGAAAAGGAAACAAACAAGAAATTATTATTTGAAGCATCAAGACCTGATATATATAGGCATGGCCAATTAAGTCACAGAAACAATCTGGCCCCCTAGATGGATAAAACAGGGAAATCAGGCCTTGACTGTCTATTTTGGGAAACTTCACCTTGTCATTTCTTTAAGCAGAAGCTAATGCTTTTAAAATATGACTCAATTCCTTTTTCAGGAATATCTGTAATACATAAACTGAAGAACTTTTATTTACATCCCTAACATGAAAAGTAGACCCTATGAAAAGTAGACCCTATGAAAAGCCTCATGTATGAACAATGCTCTCCAGATTTATAGCACTGCAAGCCAGTTTAAGATAAGACAAACCTCAATTTGAATAACTACCCACGCATGGAAATAGGAAAAAAAAAAACCTCTCTAAATATTGATTTTTAAAAAAAATGTTACCGAGGAATAGGAGGAATACTCAACACATAATTTTAAAGCAAAAATACAATCAAACACATTCACATATGTAAAGATCAATGTGTGGCTATAGAGTGATATCTCACATTGTGACTATCACCCAACTTTAATTCTCATAGTGCCATTCTACCATAGAAGATAAATCCTCTTGTGGAAAAAGTTGACCATGCTGTCAATTCCTCAAATATTTAAAATATTTATAAATGCATAAAGGATGATATTTATTCTTGGTGTACAGGTTTTGTTTGTTTGTTTTGTTGTTGTTGTTTTGGCACTGCTTGGGATGGAACCCAGGGCTTTGGGCATGCCAGGCAAATGCTCTACCACTGAGCCACACTTCCAGCTGAGTACATAGTTTTGAGCCACATGTATTCACTTAGATTTAGCTGTTACATTGAAGCACTGCTTCCAATATCAGAAAGAAGGGATTATATTTGAGTAGAAATAGAAACATGTTTATATTTAATGTATGTTTCCCCTACAAGTTTGTGGGGGCACATTAATACAATTTCAATAACATATATTTTTGTCTGAATATGTACAAGAAAGTTGTAGGGGGCTTACCTTTAAGAACAGATTTTAAAAACAGGTACAGATTTGTTTCCACTTCAGAGGAGCATTTATGAAATAGCCCATGTGCAGAAAAAAGACTAGACTGAATTTTTTTCTAAGTGCATAAAATTGGCTGTAAAAATGATTGGACTATCTTACTTTTGAAACCCTGATTCCAGTTTTTCTTGACTCAAAGACAGGCCAATTCTGACAGATTGCAACCATGTAACTCCATTTCAGATGAATCCAAATTCTGCAAATTTGCCCTAATGTGTATCCCTTGCACCCTAAGGCAATTGGCAATTTTAGTTAAGGTTTCCTCTCCCTAGGTGAGATAGAAACAGTCAGCAATCTTTTCCACCTGGCACATTTGAAAAGATTTTTTTCTCTTGATACTGGAAAGCACTCATTTTCTGTGGAGCTTTAAGAGTTAAGACTAAGACCGTTGTAAAGACCTGTGTTTACAATTGTATTAGCTGGAGCGAAGCCTCTTCACTGCTGCTTTCTACCTGGCCTGATGTACTATACACACCACGCCTTTTTTGGTAACCCATAATTACACTGCACAGTTTGAAAAGCAAGACAGACAATGTAGCACAAAAAAGCAAGATGTCTTGCTGTCCCAACTCTGCCTCTAGCTATATGACTTTGGCTATCAATTTCCCTTCTTTGCAGGTGCAGTGGCACACTCTGTAATCCCAACTACTAGGGAGGCTGAGGCAGGAGGATGGCAAGTTCAAAGCCAGCCTTAGCAACTTAATGAGGTCCTAAGCAACTCAGTCAAACCTTGTCTCTAAATAAAAAATAAAAAAGGGCTGGGGATGTGACTCAGTGGTAAAGCACCCTTGGGTTCAGTCCCCGGTAACAAACAACAACAAAAAAACTCTCTTTCCTAAATTCATTTTCTTTTCATCTCCAAAATGAGAAGACAGTGCTAAATCCCTCCATTGCTAAAATTATCTGAGTTTCTTCGTTATTTCTAGTTCTATGTTGAAAGCATTTATATGGTTCTTTTTTTTTGTTCTAGAAATTGAACCCAGGGACACGTTACCGCTGAGCTACAGCCCTGCTCCCCCATCCTTTTAATTTTTAATTTTGAGACAGAGTCTTGTTAAATTGCTTAGGGCCACATTAAATTGATGAGGCTGTCCTCAAACTTGCAATCCTCCTGCCCCAGCCTCCTGAGTCACTGGGATTATAGGCGAGCACCACCATGCCCAACTGTAGCTCACTTGTTATAGCTGCTCTATTTCTGCATCTCTTGCAACAATAACTCTTTGGAATTCCTTCAACCACCATTCCATACTCATGTGCACACTGGTGGTATCAAAGAAGATAGGCCATTCTACTGTGTAAGGGACTCCTTGGAATCATTTGCATGAATGCCCAATGTTTTGGAATTAGAGCTGAAAGAAATGTAAAACATATTGCTCAATCTTCTCATTATTCAAAGGATACTCTTCCTAGTCACCCTTCGACTTCCATACATCTGTTATACTGAACTACTCTTCCAAAATTTTGTCCTTGGCTTCCTTCAAAACCTTTGCATATGAATGAGTTCAGGCCTAGTTAGTTGCTAACATATATAGTATTCTGGGTGCATAGAATTCTAGTATTTGGAATTCTGGGTGCTAGTTTGAGGATTTCTGATCTACCTGCTTCCAGAGACATTTTGGGAGCAGGACTCTTCTCCTTGTTTCCTTCAGTTAATATCATGACATCTCTTCCCAAGCTTCTGGAAAAAGAATGAGAAGACTGAGTTCTATGTGTCTTTAGGCAAATCTTGTTACTTCCTTGAGACTCTTAAATAAATAAAAACGTTGGAGGAGATCTTTGCCAACCAGTAACCAAGAAATGGTAAAACCATTTTGTGAATTAACTCATGGGTTAACTCAGACCTTCTTGATAGGAATGACTTAATTGGGCCTCTCTAGGGAAATCAAGGTTGTATTTCCCCCTGAAAACCTAAAATCACATGAGAGAGTTCTAAGACCTATGTATATCACCTCTCTGCCAGGGCAAAGTGTGGCAGGGGCTGGAGCTGAGACATTTCATGCCTGGCTTCCAAAGATAATCACGTTTAGCACTTATGTCTTTGGTGAGAAAAAAAAATCAATTTTTGCTGTGGAAAACCATCTGTGTTTATTCAATTGACAGATACTACCTTTCAATCTATCTTTAATCGAGCCTCCCTGAGGCAAGCAGTTCAACAGTGATAGATTAAGCAATAAACAAAGCCATCTTCCCACTGTTGGCTGCTGTGGATAGGGAAGGCACAGTTGCTATCGGGAGCGATATTCCCCAGCAAGATGATTGTCCCTGCTTAGCACGGACAAAGCCCCTCCCTAGCGATGCTTTTTATGATTCCCTGTTCTTCTGGCTGCTCTTGCTTCCCCACTGAATCTGGCCTTCTGAATTAGCAAGTCCTGGATCTCCCTTGTTGCCCTACAAAACAATGTGGTTTCATCTTGGAAGATGGTGACGCCTTAGGTAAATAAATTAGAGGCTGCAGCAGATGATCCACACTCATCTTGTTATGAAAATACACATTTAAAAGAAATAAACGAACTTGACTCTAGGACATCGGCCTACTCGGGTTATAAAGTGCTCATTTGTGCCAAGTGTAGCAGTTGGTTATTGATTTCATGGTCTCTTCACATATCACATAGCTTCTAGTAATAAAGATTAGCTTTGGGGATGACATGTTAATGGCATCCTCATCTGTGAAGTAAAAGGTGGCTAAGTCACTGTTCCCAGGCAGTAGACAGAAACAATCACCCTGGGACCTGACTCTATGAGAATCGAATGAGTAATATCCACTTGTATCATGGTAAAATGGGAAGGACACAAGCTTTCTGCCCATTTGTGTCCTTCACATCCCCACCAGGAGAAAGCTGTTGTTAGAGAGTAGGCTGGAATTAGCCTGGGGTTTCTGGAAGGAATGGACCACATCTTGCACATTTGTCTAACTTTTGACCACATTTTCATAATAGATTAATAGCTGAAAACGAAAGGAATCCTTCAGTCTTGCAGGACCAGGTCCTATGTGTGTTATTTAATAGAGCAAAGCCTTGACATGCTCTTCCGTATTCTGTATCTGGATGGTCGCTCCACCTCTTTCCCCAACACAAATACATAGCAACTTTAATATAGTGCAATCCCTTATTATAAATTTTGGCCTTCAAAGATACCCCTTGCCAGGTGAGAGAGGAGCACATTAACTCCATCTGAATATATCCAGAGGAATCAACATGAATAGCGCACTCAAGAGCAAATTTTTTTCTTGTGAAACCTCATATTAGAAACACGTTCAGTGGCTCAGGGGTAGAGCACTTGTCTAGCATGTGCGAGGCCCTGGGTTCGATCCTCAGCACCACATAAAAATAAATAAATAAAATAAAGGTATTGTGTCCAACTACAACTAAAAAATAAATTTAAAAAAGAAAGAAAGAAACATATTCAGTGAGGGCTGGGGATGTAGCTCAGTGATAGAGCACTCACCTAGCCTGTGTGAGGCCCTGGGTTCCACCCAGCATGGGTGGGGAGGGGTGCAGAAAAGGAATGCATTCTGTGGAATTTATATAATTTTTAAAAAAAGTTTCAGTGTTGTGCATATAGTGAATATATAAGGTAAGAATCTTAGGGTTAGAATACTACATGTTTAGGACTAATTCAAAAGAATACTTGGCATTTACCTAGTGTTTATTACGTAGTCTATAAAGCACTTTGGCACTCATTACCTCATCTAATCCAAGGCTTCCCTGCTGGCCAAAGAGCTGCTTTACATCATTTACTTTGGAATTTATAAATATTAAATTCACTTACTAGTGACCATTAGATTAAAAGGCCTGTGGAACTATAAGGTTAATACCTGAAATTGTCAACATTAGATCATATTTGGCCTACGAAAACACAATTTCATCAGGTTCGATTTAATCTGATTTCATTTTGTTTTGATGTGAACTAAATATGCTTCCTTGTCATGACCTGTTCTGTGATATTGAAGAACAGTGCTAATCATTGCTTCGCTGGTTTATAGGGTGTTCTGTTGCCCCCAAAGTGAGTCTCTTTAACTTGGCACAAGGGAATAAACAGGGTCATTGTTGACTGTCTCAGGAGAGGCATACTAGTGGGAACAACATTTCATGTTACAAAAAAATAGTGACATGGAATGACCAGAGGTTGAAGATATAGCATGCATGAGGCCCTGGGTTCCATCCCAGTACTGACAAAACAAAAAACAAAGACACAGAAGGGTAGAATCCTTGGGAGCAAAAACACAGGCTATAAATACATACATTCGTCCAAAAGCATAAGTCCTGTGGTTCTGGAAGTGCTGGGAAAGAAGGGACTTAACTTGAGCAAGCACTGACGATGGGCCAAGTTCAGTGCTGTGGCTCAAGGATATTACCCAACCATCCTAACGTCACATGGAATAGTTGAATGACAGAATACAGACGTGGACCTAAATCTCTCAAATCCTCATCTATACCACTGCTCAGCATTAATTCCCCAATCCAGCCTGTGTGACATATTCAGTTCACAGTACCAAATAGAAAGCTCTGGTCCCTTTTCTAGATTTTGTCCAGAGGCCTGTGCTAGGGATAGAGTCAAAGAATACACACAAAGTACATTGAAACGCATAGGTTAGTTTAGATGTTTGCACCCTCATCTCCACCCAGAGACATAATTCAGTTGCAAGCAGAAGTCCTGGGAAGAATTTCCCACCTGGTTCTGTGACTGATGGAAAAGAAAATAACCTTGGGTGAAGGTCCTAGTGAGAATAGCCAACCCAGATATCATCCATCTTTGAATAGAGTTAATTGGAGAAAAAGTATCAGGAAAAGGTAGAACCACCCTCTACATCTCTTCCTTCCTACAAGACTAAAATATGCCAGCGGATGTGTTCTTGGAGTCTGGGGACCCAAGCTACACGAATAGCCTCTACTAGAAAAATACTTCCTGAACTACTGGGTCAGGTAAGGAACTTGGGTATGGAATTAGGAAATCTGAGTGCCTAGCCTAGATGTCTTGTCA
Source organism: Callospermophilus lateralis (assembly GCF_048772815.1). Taxonomy (NCBI): domain Eukaryota; kingdom Metazoa; phylum Chordata; class Mammalia; order Rodentia; family Sciuridae; genus Callospermophilus; species Callospermophilus lateralis. The sequence continues at coordinate 692,193 of NW_027510162.1, forward strand.
CAAACCCAGATATCACCATGTGTCTGCCCTCTCTGAGGGTTTGCACTTTTCCAGAAGATAAGATTTTTCCTCAAATTTAAAATTCACTCCCAGAGTCATATAATGACATGGAAGGACTCTCATAATTTTATGGTCTTTTAAAAGAATCATTTTAATGGACAATAAAACCTCATGCATTCAAAACCTCATTAACTCCCAGACAAGCTTGAAAATGTTGCATAACTCAGGATTTCAGTATTTAAAATACATTATATAACTTGGGCCTGTTGTGAATCCAAATTTTTCATCACTTTGCTTGAATTTTACCTATTGTCAATGATAATACAGCATTAGGAAGATAAAACTGATTTTCTTTAAAGAAATTATTATTTTTTTTTCTAATCTGGTCTCTATTGATTTGAACATGACCTTTCTTGCATTAAAGTTGGCTGGGTTTTGGGTGATAGAATATGTTGAAGCAGTCAATTCAGCAAGTTGTAAAAATATATGGCACAAACTTCTTTAGTGTCATTTGGTGTTTTGTTTTAAATATTAGACACATTTTGTAAATTATAATTGTACTTGTTACTATTAACTATAAATATTTATTGCCTTGAAAAATGTGCTCTGTTAAATAACTCAGAACAAGTTCCAGGTGTGGTACTTAGTTTAAATAATGTCATGGTTTGGCTTTGCCTAGACTCCTTGGACAAATGAATTATTTATAAGAAATTCACAATAGTTCTATGAATGATTCAGATCCTTGTAAATGTGCAAACTTAACTGTGTGGCCATGTACAACTCTCTGTATAAAGTGTGCTCTTTGATTGAATTTTTATTTTTCAAGAAGTGTTTCCAAAGCATCTATCACATCGTGTATGAACTGTATGACACTGAATCAAATCCAGTGTAGTAAGCTGAATGTTCAAGTCATAGATGATAATAAATTGAACTATTCCTTAATGTAATAAAGTCTAATTTGTGAAATGGACAGATGCATGTATCCAATGTTCAATAAAAAGTAGCTGTTGCATGAATGCAGTCTGTGGCTGTGTGTCCTTCAGTTCCTTGGTCCCCTGACCATCTACATTAGAATCAAACAGGCTACTTGTTAAATGCAGTTCTCCAATCTCCTATTGACTTGGAACAAGAGGGGTTGTGGCCTAACTCTTCATTTAAAAATAAGCAACCCAGGTGATTCCCCAGAACCAGGAGTTTTTTGTTTTGTTACATTTTTAACATATGCATTTACCTTTTGAATAAGTAAGCTAGTCTCATGGTTCAAAACTAAAAGCATGGGAAAGTTAATGAAGATCACTGTTCCTTGCCTTCACAGTTCTCAGCATCCTGCCCCCTGGCCCAAACTGGTGACCACTGTTATACTGTTATGAGTTCCTTCATTTGTATACTAGGATACTTTTTAACATATAAGCAAGTAAATACAAATATGTGTTTTCCTGCTTTCTACCACCATTTTACAGAATTGGCACATATTCATTGTTTTGAATCTGGTTAATGTCACTACACAACATATCTTAAAGATCTTCCCATATGGGCACATAAAGCTTCCTTGTTCTTTCTTACACTTACATAGAGTACTCTAATTTACTTACCCAGATCCCTTTAATGAATGTTTAGGTTGTTTCCAATATTTTGCTATCACCAACCATGTCACAAACAAAACATACATAATTTCATGCACAATCAAGTATTGCTGTAGAAAAAAATCCCTAAAAATAGAATAGCAGAAACAAAGAGGATATGACTTTATGATTGACAGTTATTCCAGATTGTTCTCCCTAGGACTTGAATACTAAATCTTGAGATCTTGCTTTATGAGATTATCCTAGGTATTAGAGAGCAGGGAAGCTCTTAAAAATTATGACTTAAAGTGAGGAAATCTAGCTGAATGTTCCAAATGGTTAGCCTACTGCCTACCTGGAGTCTACTTTTATTTCTTTCCATCTAGCCAACTAATTATTATAAAGAAAGAGGAACAGATACACAGAGGACTAAAAAAAAAAAAAAAAAAAAAAAACCTCAATCAATAAATGATAAAATAAATCAAAGAGACATTTTTCAAGAGAGGAAATGCACATGGACAACAAATATATCAAAAAAATGTTCAGGGAGCTAGGGATATAGCTCAGTTGGTAGAGTGCTTGCCTTGCATGCACAGGGCCATGGGTTCAATTTCCAGCATGCCCCCCGCCTCTGGCTCCTCCAAAAAAAGTTTCAACATCTTTAGTACTCAGGGAGATGCAGATCAAAACAACACTGAGAGTTCATCTCATTTGGTTAGAATAGCAGTCATGAAAAATACAAGTAACACTAAATGCTGATGAGGATGTGGAGAAAACGGTACACTCATATATTGCTGGTGGGGCTGCAAATTGAGTAAAGCTGTTAGAGGACAGGCACGTGCGAATGGTGGGAACACGTTAAGGGAATAATTCTATAAAATGGGCCCACTGTGCTGACCCCCACATGCTTTCTTTTCCACAACACAATTTACCTGCAACCATACTTGGCATAAGTGGACAGGATTTGTTACATTCTTCAGCAAACTACCTGTTAACTGCAAAAGAAATGCAGGCAGGAAATATTGGAATAAGAGGAACCCAAGTTACTCTGCAGGGGAGATTTTTGTGACCCCTTTCATAGACCAGATCCCAAAACTTAGGGATATTAGGATAATTCCTCCTAACCATTAAATTTGTAAGAATTTATGGTTAAGAAGCCAATTGGAACTGGTCAGCATAGGCCAGTTTCTAGTGTTGTCATAGCAGTGGGAACTTGAAAGCGTGATGTCACCCTGCCATCAGTCAGAAGTTAAGAGGTAGACCTGGGTGGGGTTGTTTGGAAACTTCTCTGGGATTCCCAATAAAACTTGAGTACAGCAGAGGCACATTGTCCCTCTCCTCTCTCCCTGAGAGTGTCCCTTTTCTCTTTTTCCTATCCCTTCAATCAACTCATTTCTGTCACTTTAAGTTACATGTCTAAAATCTGTCTGACTTGATTTCAAGAATTGGAGTTGGGAGGGGGGTGTCTTCATACTGCTTCAGATTCCTGGAAGGTCCCAGCTTTGTAACCTACCCACTATGGAAATTAGTTTGGAGGGTCCTCAGAAAACCTAGGAATGGAACCACCACATGATCCAGCTATGCCACTCCTTGGTATTTATCCAAAAGAACTAAAATCAGCATATTATAGTGAACATGCATACCAATGTTTATAGCAGCACAATTCGCAATAGCCAAGTTATAACACCAGACTAGGTGCCTGTCAACATAAAGAAAATGGATATGGATAAAGAAAATGTTTCATATAAACACACTGGAATTTTACTGAGCCATAAAGAATGAAAGTATGTCATTTTCTGTAAATGGATGAAACTAGAGAACATCATGCTAAGTGAAATAAACCAGACCCAGAAAGTCAAGGGTTGAATGTCTTCTCTCATAAGCTAAAGAGAATATAAAAAGGAATAAAAACGTGATCTCATGAAAATAGAAGGGAAATAAATGGAGTAAAGGAAAAGGATCAAGAGGGAGGGAGAAGGGAGGACAGGAGGGCATGGGGAATGAAGCCAACCAAATTACACTATGTCCAGGTACAAATACACCACAATGAATCTGAGTTTTATTTATCATTATAATGTACTAATTTAAAAAATACAATAATAATAGAAGGGAGACCAGTAGAGTAGAATAAGGGGATCTGAGGGGAAAAGGAGGAGAGGGAAAGGGAAGGTACTGGGGAAAGAGATTGATCAAATTATGTCATGTACATATACGAATATAGCATTATGAGTACCACTATTGTATATAATTATAAATCATCACTAATAAAAAGGACTAGATTGTGAGGTTGGATTTCCAAAGTCAGTGGCATTTTGCTTCATCCATTCCCACTGATTCCATGGTCAAGAAGCCAATTTTTTCTCTCTTTGTCACCAGCTCCACTTATATATGAAGTCTGCGCAATGGCTTAGCCAGTCTTTGGGAATATTTAAAACACTCAATAGCAAACAAGGCAACGTGAGAAGTACCACAATCACAAAGTTCTGAATACAAGAGTGTTATGGTTTGGATATGGTTTGAGTGCCCCCCCACCAGGCTTCATGTGTTGAAAGTTGATCCTTATCATGAAGTATTAAAAGAAAGGAAATTGAATCCAACCCTGATGTTTAGAGGTGAAACCTCTAAGGATTAGATAAGGTTATCAAGGTGGAGCTCTCATGATGGATTCCTGTGGCTTTATAAGAGGGAAAGAGACTAGAGAGAATACACACACACACACACACACACACACACACACTGCCTCTTGCCATGTGATGCTATTGAACTCTACCATCAAGAAGGCTATCAACAGATGCATCCTATTGACCTTGGATCTCCAGAAGTATGAGCTGAAATAAACCTCTTTTCTTTATAAGTCACCCAATCTATGGTATCGTGTTACTAGCAACAGAAAACAGGCTAATACAGAGCAGGTAATAGCAAAGAAATGATACACCCTCATCACATGTGATCAAGAGCTGTCCAAGCTCCCTGCTCCCAGGTGAGAAGAGGTAACATGGGGGGTTCCTATCAGACGCAGTCAAGAAATTGCAGCCAAAAGGAAAGGGGGCACTCTCCAGGGAGAGAGTGGGTCCCCTCAGAGAGGAGATGGACAGTGTGCCTCTTCTAAACTCTAGTTTTATTGAGGATCCAGAAAAGTTTCCAGAGTCCTGCCCAGGTCCCCTTCTTGACTTTTGACTGATAGCAGGGTGACATCTGACTTTCAAGTTCCCACTACCATGAGGAGTACATGGACAGCCAAAGAAAGGGGGGTCATGAGGATGCGGCTGTGTGTAGCCACCACCAGGGGGGTCATCCCAGGAGATCTTCTGCTCCCCAGTTATCTTACCACTTGTCTTACTGTGTACTCCACCCTCTTGATGTGTGGTATGAACACCCCCGGTTAAGTTATAAATGCTTTCTGAAAGTGTTGACACTTTAAATAGCTAAAGACAGTCATAATAGTGCCAGACTTTCTATTTCTAGTTTTCTTGGATTAGACAGACAGAAGGACAGAAGAATATCTTTAAGATATCCAGAAAATAAAAGGCCAAACTGCATTTAAGGTGGGTCCCTGTTAATGGCTGTGAGCTCCATCCAAAGCCCAGGTAATTTTTCCTGTCAGAAAGTCTGAACTTTCTTTGTAAACATTCTGCCTATCCTGTCAGAGAAGAAAGCTTTAATAAAGCTTTCTTTATTAAAGAAAAAACACAGAGATTTTAATATAGAGAATTTAATATTCTCTTAGAAGCATGGATTATTGGAGTTGGAAGACACCCCCAGAGAATTGCAGACACACCCTCATTTCACAAATGAGGAAGTTAAAGGAAAGTGTCATGATTTGTGTCTGCACTCAGCCATCACAGTTTGCAAAAATGAAAACTAATTGGCTTGGAGACGATGTAGATGAAGTGGGCAGAGCTTCCTCAGTCCCTTCTGCTAGAGGGAGGGAAAATCTATGCAGGAATATATTGCAATACACATCAATGTTGTCAACATCCATAAACTGTAGTTTTTAATACCAAAGAGATAAGATAACATCTTGTCAGGGAAACAACACAAAAGCAAAACTCCTGCACCTTGAATATGAACTGAATTGTGTTCAATATTATAAAAATGAATTTTTGAAAGCACACCCTGCCCTTTCCAAAGCTGAACAGTCCTCTGTTGGGCACTGCTACCATCTGTGAACCAGCAGAGTTGGCATCACCTAGGAGCTGGTTAAAAATGCAGACTCATGCCCTGCTTTGCATCTACTGCAGCAGGACTGACTTTTTAATAGATCTCTGAGAAATTCCTATGTGTATAAAATTTGTGACCACAGACCAAGAACATCATTTATTGGGAAGAAATCCATGTTGAGCCTGGCACTTTCTCTCTGCCATCTAGTATTTACACATTTACCAACATATTCTGGGTGGAGAGCCTTAGAATCCCTTTCCTGGTGTGGTCCTGTCACACCCCTTTTTCATTTGAATCCAAACTGTGTCCCTACAGAATGGCAAGGTCACCCAGGGTTCCTATTCTACAAGAAACTAGAGCACATAAGTTTGGACATCAGCCCTGCAGGATTGCTTTCTTTTATTGGCCTAGAGTCATTTAAGACTTATCACACAATTGATTGCTTTTCCTTTCTTATGGGATATAAATGAGGCCAATTGACAATGGCTATTGCCCACTCTTCTCAAGTCACACACACCTTGCCCAGAAAGGCTAATTTTACCTGAGAGCAACTAATGGGACATGTACTGCTTCCTAAGTTGCCATAAGAAATCTTTGTCAAAACAACAAAAACCTGTGTCTGCTTGTTGCTTTAATATATATATATTTTTTTTCAAAGAACTGAGAGCCACCTGCCCATTAAACCGGACTCAAAGGAAGTACTGGAGTTCTGATTAGATGTTGTTGCCCCAGTTTTGTTCATGTCAGAAAAGGTTGTTAAAAGGTCTAGTGCATCTGCTCTCAGAAACAAATTCCTAACTGCAGGCAAACCCTTTTTCATTTTCATTTTAAAGCAGGGGGTCTTGCTTTGACAAATGAAAAAGTAAAATATGTGACAAGTCAAGAGCTAAAACCAGTTGGCTACTATTGGAATGCTATGAAGAGAACAAAGAGGTATCAGGTCCCTTACTGCCTCCCTGTCTCACAGTGCCTTGAGATGTCTGCCCTATTGCATGTTTAAGAAAACAGAAAAGGAATCACTCCAAATTGTGCAAGTGCCCACTGATAAAATGTAGTCCCACGTTGATGCCAAGTGATTATGTTCAAGATCCTTCCCCTTGTGAGAAATACACTCACCTGTCCAAATCCAAAGAATCGACTAATAGACACAGGTATAGCAAAAAGCAAGGCAGTCTTACAAGATTGGGTGTCTCGCGGTCAGGGGCAGATTGAGTACAACCAAGCATTCTATCCCCTAGAGTGCAAAGCCCCTCCCCTCATTCCTCATTGGCTGAGTACTTTAGCGCGTACAGTTTTGGCTCTTCTGTGGAGCCCCATGATGGAGGACTGGGGAGATCAACATTGCAGAACATAGCAGAGTGCCACAGACATCAGCCCCGTGGCTGCTGTTAGACTTTCCCCAGGAATATGAGAGACTTGATCCACGCAGGACAAATCGTCAGGAAGGACAGTGAGCCTTTGATAGAAATCAAGGTGATGACTCCGGAAGAGGAATGAGGGAAAGACCCAGCCAGAACAGCGGGGTCCCCTGGGGGTCCCATGGAGTCCCACCCTGGCTATTAGCTCTTGAAGGTCTGGTACAGTTTGGGCTGGATTTTGCTCACCCTGACTGCAATTGCATGGTTCCGGGAATATTATGATCTTGATCTGAGGGGAGCAGCATAAGGTCTACTGAGGGCCAGGCTATCAGACTAGCGAAGTATCAAGGTAAGAAATTTTAGGAAGGAATAAAAACCACGCACTGGAAAACACAGCAGGCACCACAAATTCCCACATTCCCACGCCCTCTTCCACGCCCTCTTCCACGCCCTCTTCCACGCCCTCTTCCACCCCCTCTTCCACCCCCTCTTCCACCCCGTCTTCCACCCCCTCTTCCACCCCCTCTTCCACCCAGTCTTCCACCCCCTCTTCCCCTACGGGAAGCTAGGAGGTCCAGGCAGAATTATCTGGTTGAGAGGATGCTCATTTCTGCCTGGAGAGACTCCAGAAGAGGCAGGCTTTAGTCTAGAGGGAGGAGCCCCTAGTTTTGTAGAAGTCTAGATCCAGGAGCTAATAGGAGTCAAGGTACAGATTTTGAGTGACATGAAGGAATCACAGCACAGAGGGTCACACATTCCCACGCCCCATGAGCAGTCTGCGCAATTTGGGATTTCCTCATTTCTGCCTGAAGGGTCCTAATGAAGGTGGAGAGTCTGTCTGTCTGAGGCCCAATTGGCGTAGGGAGGAGACCTGGACCCCTAGTGTGGTGGAGCGGGTCTTTTCCCCCAAAGAGGTGACTGATCAGAACAAGCCTACCTCACCCACACCACTATCAGGACTAGAAGTCCCACACAGGGGTAGCCAGATATAGTGTGCCCTGAATTTCCCATTTGGGGAAATTCCCACATTCCCACCCCCTCCGAGGGCTGATATTGGTGGTCCCGATTCAGTTAGAGGAAGAGTCTCAGGCTTAGAATGGTATCCGTGGAGTCACATACAGTGTCACAGAGAGTGTCACAGCATGGCTGGGAAGCCTTGGGCTGTGTGGTAGCCCCAGTTACCCTGAAGGGGAAAACTGGTCCTAAATGGAGTCCTGAGTGGAACCTGAATGCTAATGAGGTCTTTAAAAGAGGAGGCTGGTCAGAATTCCTCCCCTACAGAGCCCTGGGAACCCTGGGCAAGGGGGCAAATGTGATGTATCCAAAGTCCCTTCTAGTGACTCGGGAAAGTTATAGCCTGAGTGTGCAGCTGGTTGTGCTACTTCAGTTGAGAGTAAAGTTTCACGCTCAGATTGAAACCTGTAGGGTCCCGTAGATTCCTGCCCTTGTTGTCAGCCTTGGGAGGCCCCACAAACCTTGGCCGGATGAGCCTCGCTCTGACTTCCGTCTTGGAACTTTCTGGAAGGTGCCAACCTCCATCTGAGCGGTACGCCTAAGCGGAAAATAGGGTTTTAGGAGTGGTCGAGTATTGAGGTAAGGACTGTGAATGTAGACTAAAGGGACAAGGGCACATAGCCAGGGATATTGGCTTGTTGTTGCCGTGCGCCGCCCCTACCCTGACCCCTGCCACAGCCCTACATGGCCCTGGCTGGTGTCTGAGGCCTGGCAGAGCTATGGCGACTCTCTTCTGTCTGAAAGGTTCCGGGAAGTGGACAACCAGAAGTGAATAATTTGTTATGCAGGGATGGCCCTAATCTTGTGGAGGGAAATCGATTGACATCTTTTAACAGTGGATTTAGGCCCTGAGTCCCCAAAGCTAATGAGAATACTTTACCTTAAAAAGAGGCCTAACTGGCCAGGCAGGAGTCGTGGCATACACCTGTAATCCCTGCAACTTTGGAGGCTGAAGCAGGAGGATCACAAGTGCCAGGCCAGCCTCAGCAACTTAGAGAGGCCCTCTGCAACTTAGTGAGACCCTGTTTCAAAAACAAAACCAAAAAAAAAAAAAAGAAAAGAAAATGGGGGGCACTGGGGTTCAGTCTCTCTCTCTTTTTTTAGTTATTACTTTATTTTACTTATACATTTCTATGTGGTGCTGAGGATCGAACCCAGGGTCTCGCAAGTGAGAAGCGAGCGCTCAACCACTGAGCCACAACCTCAGCCCCTGGGATTCGGTCTCTAGTGCCCTCTGCCCCCCATTTTTTAAAGAGAGTCTGACAAGTCGGGCTGCCAGAACCAGCAGGGGTAGCCAGATGTGCCATGTCTGGACTTTCCCCCTAGCAACTCCCCAAAGTGAGGGCTTTGATCTGGGTTGGCTTACTCTGGTCCATGGACTGAGCATTTGGAAGTCTTACCCTGAGTCAAGCTCAGAACCCCTGGTGGAGAACAATGGGGTTCCATAGAGTCCTGACCCTTCTGTCAGCCCTGGGAGGCCCGCACAGCCTTGCCCTGACGGGTGTCACTCTAACTTCCTCTTCGGAAGTTTCAGGAAGATGAGGACCTCCATCTGAGGTGTGCAGCCTCACGCCAGTGAAGGGGAGAATTTCAGCACAATCGGGTATCTACGTAAAGGCTTAATAGCCTGGTCAGGATGTGGTTTACCCTAAACCTCCAATATTGTGTGTGGGGGGGTTATTTGTTTGTTTTTAGTACTGGGGATTGAACTCAGGGGCGCTCGACCACTCAGCCCCATCCCCAGCCCTAGTTTGTTTTTTATTTAGAGACAGGGTGTCACTGCGTTGCTTAGCGCCTCGCAACTAAGTTGCTGAGGCAGGCTTTGAACTCTTGATCCTCCTGTCTCAGCCTCCTGAGCAGCTGGGATTACAGGTGTGCATCACTACGCGGGGCTCTAAACCTCCATTTCTTTTTTTTAAAAATTAATTAATTCGTTAATTAATTACTTTACTTATTCTAATTAGGCATATATGACAGCAGAATGCATTTTGAATCATTGTACACAAATGGTGCACAACTTTTTATTTCTCTGGTTGTAGACAATATAGAGTTGCATCGTACATGTACTTAGGTTAATGATGTCCACTTTATTCCACCATCTTTCCTACCCCCATCCTCCCTTCCCCTCCCCACCCTCCCCTTTGCCCAAAGTTCCTCCATTTTTCCTATGCCACTCACCCCCGTTATGGGTCAGCTTCCACTTAGAGACAACATTCAGCCTTTGTTTTTTGGGGATTGGCTTACTTCCTTTAGCATGATATTTTCCAGCTCCATCCATTTACCTGCATATGCCATGATTTTATTCTTTGGTAATGCTGAGTAATATTCCATTGTGTATATATGCCACAGTTTCTTTATCATTCATCTATTGAAGAGTGTCTAGGTTGGCTCCACAGTTTAGCTATTGTGAATTGAGCTGTTATAAACATTGATGTGTCTGTGTCACTATAGTAAGTCCTCTAGGTATAGACCAAGGAGTGGGATAAATGGGTCAAACGGTGCTAAACCTCCAATTCTTGAGGTCCCATTTAAGCAGGGTCATTGGTAGGTGTGAGAAATACAGTTTCAAGTCATCTAAGGACCAAGTCCCAGGACTGGTCAGGTATCAAGGTGAAGAGCCTGTTAGAAAAAGGTGACCATTCAGCCCCCAGTGTAGAAGGCTTCACTGAGCCCCACTCCTAGGGTGAGCCCTGGGAGACTCAGGCAGAGCTCACAGGCTCAGGTGACCCTCCCTTTAGCCTGCAGGTCTTGGTTTAAGGACTGGCTGCCCCAGTATAGTAGGGCAAGGAGTCCTATGCTCTGTTGGAAGTGAAAATAGAAATCCTGTAAGAGATAGGAAGAAAACAACTATTCTAGAACACAAGAGGCATACAGAGTTTTACCTCTGCATCAGCCCTGGGCAGCCATGAGCAGAGCGATTAGGTTGAGGTGAGTCCTCATTTCCTGCAGGCTCTCCTCTCAGAGAGGTGAATTTATTGCACTAACGGGTGAGGTCCCATTCATCACTGGAAGGAGAGGAGAGTTCTTAGGAAACAGAGGACCTTGACCTGAAGGGAGTTGCCTCAGGTGAGCAGTGGGTATTGGGGGTGTTGTTTTGTTTTGTTTGGGGTACTGGGATTGAATTCAGCAGCACCTTTCCTCTGAGCCACATCCCCAGCCCTTTTTTATTTTAAGACAGGGTCTTGCTAACTTGCTGAGGCTGGCCTGGAGCTTGGAATCTTTTAGCCTCGGTCTTCCAAACTGCTGGGATTACAGGTGCACATCATCACATCTGGTGAGCAGAGGGCATTTTACCGGAGACATTGTGAAGAGCCTGAAAAGTGTAGGAACCACCCACCCCATTATTAGCAGGGGCATCTTAGAATCACTTCCTGTTTTAACCCTGGGGGACTCCAGGCATAGATGTCAGGCCGAGGTTCTCCCCAGTTCCTCCTCAAGGGAACAGAAGTGAAGGTTTTGGCTTGACAAAAGTGGTCCTGGGCAGAGTTGGTAGATTGCAGCGTAAGGCACACTCTAATTTCCTCCACAGGGTCTTCAGGGAACAGGCTGATCAGAACAGGAGACTTGTGGGGACCTAGAACAGTGCCCTCAAGGACACCTGCACAGGGCCCTTCTTAAAACCAAGGTGCTTTCTCCCTAGTGAATAAACTCATATCTTCATGTCTTCCACATTCAGGTGCCCTCCTGCCACAGTCCTACCTGCTGTCCTTGAGCACAGTCATCATGCCTCGTGGCCAGAAGAGCAAGCTCCGTGCCCGAGAGAAACGCCGCCAGGCCCGAGGTGAGGACCAAGGTCCTCAGGGTGCTCAAGCTACTAAAGCAGAAGAAGGAGAGTCCCCATGTCCCTCTCCTGTTGCTGAGAGTGCTTCCCAAGGGGCCGCTGCTGCAAGCACCCCCCGGCAGTCTCACAGAGCGCAGGCCAGCAGCTCTCAGGCTGCGGCCAGTTCATGCGTGAGTTCTGATGAAAGTTCCAAGAGTGAGGAGGAGGAGAATCCAAGCTCCCCCTCCTCATCCAGGATCCCAGGAAAAGATCCTCTGACCAGGAAGGCAGGCATATTGGTGCAATTCCTGCTGCACAAGTATAACGTGAAAGAGCCCATTGTCAAGGCAGATATGATGAAGATCATCAGCAGAAAGTACAGGAAGCACTTCCCTGAAATCCTCCGGAGAACCAAGGAGCGCATGGAGCTGGTCTTTGGCCTTGACCTGAAGGAAGGCGACCCCAGCGGCAGCTCTTACACCCTGGTTAGCAAGATGGATCTTCTGGGTGAAGGTAGTCAGAGTGATGGCAAAGGCTTTCCCAAGAATGGTCTCCTGATGCCTCTCCTGGGTCTGATCTTCATGAATGACAACTGCATCTCTGAGGAGGAGATGTGGGAATTCCTGAATATGTTAGGGCTCTATGATGGTAGGAAGCACTTCATCTTTGGGGAGCCCAGGAAGCTCATCACCAAAGATTTGGTGCAGGAAAAGTATTTGGAGTACCGCCAGGTGCCTCACAGTGATCCTCCCCGCTATGAATTCCTGTGGGGTTCCAAAGCTCATGCTGAAACCAGCAAGATGCAAGTCCTGGAGTTTTTGGCCAAGGTCAATGGAACGGTGCCCAGTATCTTCCAGGCTCGGTATGAGGAGGCTTTGAGAGATGAGGAAGAGCGATTCCATGCCAGAGTTGCAGCCAGAGTTGGCACTCCTGCCCTTCCCGGAGCCACTTCCCCCAGATCCTCCCAGCATTAGTGCAGTCACAGGGAGATGATCCTCAGTTTGAGATTGAAAAGGGCTGTCGACCTAAGTAGTTGGAGAGCAAGGGAGGGCTGGAGAGATCGCTATGGTGTCTTCTTTGTGTTTCTGTTATTCATAAATAACTTACAGATTTATCTTCTTTTTCTGTTTCTCCATTGTATTTCTTGAAAAGAGTTTGTTTAGATTGAGCCTTCTGAGTTTAGGAGTCAAGAGTTATTCCTGTTTACGGAGTTTACTATTTTATAAAACAAATTGAAAATCCTCACATCTTTTATTGTGATCCAGTACAAGAAAACAGCCTCAGAATAGGGATTTGCTTTTAAAATGCAAAAGAAGCTTCTGGTGAAAGAAGGTCATGAGATGATTAAAAAAAAAAAAAAAAAAAGTGAAAATGGGCCCATTTCTATTTTTTCGTATTTCTTTTCTTATTTCAGAAAAAATATAATGTATGTACCTGGATTTGCTTAGTTTATTCAAGAATGTGGGAGAAATTAAATCATTATAAATGAGAACTCGTGTTCACTGGCGCTTTTGTTCGCTGAAACATCTGCTCTTTGAAAAGAATGTGTAGACCAAAAAGACACAGTCCCTGCCAATGTTCCTTTAGATTCCAAGAGCAGCTATCATATATGGAACATGGTAAGCTATACTGTAAACCTAAAGGACAATAAAAGGAAGGCATGAGAAGGGAGGAGATTGCAGATAGAAGCAGCCGGATTTGAATTCTCTTTGTCAAGGGAGGGGAGTTTTAACTTAGCTTGCATCAGGGGTGAGATGAAGCTGGTGAGTAGGAGCCAGCCCCTCAGATGGTAGATCTCAGGGTGGAGAGACTACATCCACAACAGAATTGTTCCTAGTATTCCTTAAGGATGTGGGAAAACAGAAATCTCCAGCTGGGACAGAACTGGAAGGATTCTTGTGTTCTGTTCTGTCTCTACACAGGGAAACACAGTGCACTAAGGTAGGTATTTTGGGGCACTTTTGAGTTGGGGGGTTTCTGAGAATAAGGGTAAAAACTTTCTTGAGAAAGCATACTCAGTGACCATTTAGCTGTCCTGTCCCTCTTTGCCCTGGCCTGGAGATCTAGACGGCTTCATTAAAAGGGAACCCAAGTAAGTATTCTTTTGCATAATACAGCAAACTCTCAAGGAGCTCTAGTTTTTTTTTTTTTTTTTTTTTAGTTACAGACGGACACAATGTATTTTATTTTTATGTGGTGCTGAGGATTGAACCCAGTTCCTCACACATGGTAGGTAAGTGCTCTACCCCTGAGCCACAACCCCAGCCCAAGCTCTAGATTTTTGATGGCGGTGAAATGAATGAAAATAGAGAAGCATTACATGCAAGAGCATCTAGGAAGCTAGACACGGTGGCACACACTTTTAATCCCAGTGACACTTTTAATCCCAAAACAGCAGGATTGCAAGTTTGAGGCCAGCCTCAGCAACTTAGCAAGACCCTGTCTCAAATAATAGAAAGAGATGGGGATGGGGATGGGATTGTGGCTCAGTAGTAGAGTGCTTGCCTAGTATGCATGAGGCACTGGGTTCGATCCTCAGCACCACATAAACGTAAAAATAAAAATACGGTGTCCACCTAAAACTAAAAAAAATTTTTAAAAATTAAAAAAAAAAAAAAAGAAAGGGCTGAGGATGTGTCTCAGTGGTAATGTGCCCTTGGGCTCAATCCCCTATACCAAAAAAAAAAAAAAAAAATGTTAAGAGGGAGGAAATTTGATGGTATTTTGCACACCTTGTAAGAGCTTTCATGGTACATCTAACTGGGAAATGTACTTCACGCTCATATCTCATGACTGATCATCTAATGGGGAATTATTTATGTATTAAGCAACATTTTGACAGATTCAGTTTTTCTCATTCCAGAATGCTGCATATTCTCCAACTTCTTCTGCATTAAAAAAAATATGATGCATGGTATAGTACAGGATCAAAATAATTATAGTAATAACTGCCACTTAAAAAAATGTCAATGTTTGCCAGATACCCTGTTGGGTTCACAGCATAGCCAGAAATGAGAGTATCAAAATAAATGGGGGAGGTGTTGAATAAAGAAAAATCAGTAGAAATAGGTTCATCCACATATGTATTGTCAGATCACCTCAAAAGATGATCCTGCCTGGCCCCTTTCCTGTACTAATCTACTAGAAGTTACAGCTGAGGCTGTTTGCCTGGCTTATCTCTGACAGCCCACTACATATAGCTCCCCTGCCATATAGTCCTGACTCTGCTCAGAGCACTTGGAGGCTCATGAAGCCTTGGTCCCCAAAGCCCCAATGTTCAGAGGTAGCATTTTTGAGGAAGTGATTAGATCACAAGGGCTTTGACCTCATCAGCGGATTAATCCATTGAAGGATTCATAGCTGAATGGGTTATTGGAGGTGGCAGAAGCTGGAGGAGATGGGACCTAGTTGGAAGAACTGGGTCCTTGGGGGGGGGGGTGTCTTTAGGGCTATATCTTGTCCCCAGCTTCCTGGCTTCCGTGAGCTAAGCAGTTTTCCTCTACCATGCCCTTCTGCCATGATGTTCTGCCTCACCTCAGGCTCAGATTGATGGAGCCTGATGATCATGGACTAAAATCTCTGAAACTATGAACCAGGGTAAATCTTTCTGCCTGTAAGCTGTTTTATTCAGGTATTTTGTCAGAATGATGAAAAGTTGATTAACACCATGTCAATGGGTAGTCTCTCCCATTCTGTTTTTTAAAGGTTTAGGGAGATTTTTTTTATTTTTTGGTACTGATTATTGAACCCAGGGATGCTTAACCACTGAGCCACATCCCCGGCCCTTTTTATGTTTAGGGCCTTGCTATGTTGCTGAGGCTGGTCTAGAACTTGCTATCCTCCTGCCTCATCTCAGCTTCCTGAACCACTGGGATTACAAGCGTGTGCCACCATGCCCAGTGGAGTTAATTTTTAAAATCATGAACGATGCTGATTTTTTTGAAGATTCTTTTCTCCATCTACTAACAAATAGGATTTTAATGGTTTCTTGTTAATGTAGTAGATTAAAGTGATTTCTAAATACTAAAACAATTTTGTGTTTCTGGATTAGTACTAACATTTCTTGTTTAATATTTTGTATCTGTATCCTAGAATGAGGTCATCCTCTGATGTTATTTTCTTATACTGTATGTTCAAATATTACCCGTGTCCATTTGCTCTTTGTCATTTATAATTCTGATTAGATGTGTATTAGTCTTCTCACTATTCTCCATGTCTCTTATTCTCTTTAATCTCTCGATTTGTTTTTGTTTTTGTTTGGAGGAAATTTGCCTTCTCTGATGCATTCGGATAAATTTCATCATATAAACCATTTCATTAATTTTATCGTCAAATGAGTCTAAATTTCAGTTAAAATCTTGTGAATTATTTACTATTATTAAACTTTAGAAGGTCTAATTTCAAATCTGCTTGGCAATTTTTCAGTTCCTCCCCTGTATTTTTTAAACTTTTTTATTTTTTATTTTTAGATACACATGACTAGAGTATATTTTGACATATCATACATACATAGAGTATAACTTTCCATTCTTGTGGTTGTACATAATGTGGAGTTACACTGGTCATATATTCATATATAAACATAGAAAAGTTATGCCCAATTCATTCTCCTGTCTTTCCTGTTCCCATCCCCACTCCCTTCCTTTCATTTCCCTTTGTCTAATCCAACTCCTATCCTCCTCCCCTCTCATTGTGTGTGTTAGCATCTGAATATCAGAGAAAACAGTCTGCCTTTGGTTTTTTGGGACTGGTTTATTTCCCTTAGCATGACAGTCTCCAGTTCCACCCATTTACCAGCAAAGGCCACCTCTGTATGTAGTTTTAACATTATCCACTATTTCTTTAAATAGAGTAACCATTAGCAATTTTATATTTTGTGACTAAAAAGTGAAATTTTTGTGAGCCTGTTTCTCCTTGAATTTATTTTTTTTTCCCTGCAAATATTTGCTCGTGGACTCATATCTTCATGCATTTTTTAATTATTTATTTTTCTGTTGTTTATATTTCTTTTTTTAAAAAATATCTTTATTGAATTTATTTATTTATATGTGTTTCTGAGGATTGAACCCAGGGCCTTGCACGTGCTAGGCGAGCGCTCTACCACTGAGCCACAACCTCAGCCTGTTGTTTGTATTTCTTTTTTTTTTATGAAAAAAAAAAAGTTTTGTTTTTTTTTTTTTATGAGAATCCTCAGAAGTTTTGAATATAGTCTCTAGTGTAGAGAGAAATTTTTTTTGGCGGGGAGGTACTGGGAATTGAGCCCAGGGAACATTTAACCACTGAGCCACATCCCCAGCCCTTTTAAATTTCTTATTTAGAGACAGGGACTCAACTTGAGTTGTTTAGGTCTCTCTAAGTTGCAGAGGCTGGCTTTGAACTTGTAATCCCCTTGCCTCAGACTCTCTAGCCCTGGGATTACAGGTATGTGCCACTGCCCCCATCAAGAATTGGCTTTTGCTTCCTCCTGTTTGCTCTGGACACTTGTCAAACTATCTAAAACTTAGATTATTGGTTTCAGGTTTTGTTGAACAGTTAAGAACTCTGAATTTGGGCTGCCAGTTCTCTAAAGAGACAGCTTGTGGCCATAACTTCCTGAGGGTATCTCTTCCCTCTTCTCCTTTGCTCTACTAATGTTATGACAGGAGCTTTTTCTTAGATTTTTTCTCTGGTACTTTTTCTCCTGAATCCAGGTCACCATAGTGACACTGAAGTTCAAGTTCACCTCAGCTTGGCCATAATTCTCCATTCCAAAGCCTGCTTTAGTGATCTGCTTACCTTTCTGGGCTTCCATCTTTACTCAATATATTACCTACATGTTCCTTTCTTTCTTGACAGATGTCAGCTTTTTCAATAATTTTTAATCCAGTATTTTAAATAGTTTTCTGAAGGAGGGTCAACCTGGAAACCTTTTATGTCTTACTACTATGAAGTCCAAAGGCAATTTTTGTGAGCTGTTTGTTTGTTTTGGTCCTAGGGTTGAACCCGGGGCTTTGAGCATGCTAGGCAAGCTCTCTACCATGGAGCCATATTCCTAGTCCTAAAAGCAATGTTTTTGGTATAATTATTTTGTAACCAATTACTTTTCAATTTTAATAATTACCACATAGTGAATATAATTACCAGGTTCAATATTCAGGTTCAAACTTTTTATTTTCCTGAAGAAACTGGGGCAGAAACAGAGAATCATAGTGTTCCTAGTAGTTAAGAAAAGATGGCATACTATTCCAGTCTGTCTCACCTCATAGGATATTAATGAGGATCTCAGGATTGACTTGGTCCCTATGTAGCCTCTGCTACTTCCTTATTCATATCCTCAAACAATATAAAGCAGTATTCAGATTGTGCCCACCATGACTTAAGCCCTTTACTTTGGCCTCCCTATAGCTAATGGCCAAGTGTAACTAAATCCTTCATTTTTTTTCTCTAGCAGAAAGGAAATGCTAAGCATTTCTCAACTGGAGGTAATTTCGTCCCACCTCCCCCAGGGCACATTTGACCATGTCAGGAGACATATTTATTTATTTTTGTGCTGCGGGATATTGAACCTAGGGCCTTGCACATACTAGGGAAGCACTCTATTATTGAGCTACACCCCTAGTCCAGAAGACATTTTTGATTGTCATACTAGTGGCAAGGGACTTCTGGGATCTAGTGGGTAGATACCTGGGATGCTGCTAGCCAGTGCCCTTCAACAAAGAACAACCTGGTTCCAAATGTCTATATGCTGGGAAATGGCAAACTCAAAGGGGTTTGCTCATGAGAAGATGACTTCCTCAAATAGTGTGGGTGGCAGAAAATATGAGCGACATTGTGAGCCAGATGCAATTTAATTAACTCATGGGAAGAAGAACTAATTGTTAAGGCCCTCTTTGATGTAAAAACAAGATGACTTCATCAAACTAAACCATCTCTGGGCTGAAAGAAACCTTTCATAGGAATATTTAAGCAGTACATGTTTCACTCATTGAAATACATATAAACTATCTTTTGGGACATGTACACAATATGAATTAGTTAAGTACAAGAGAAAAAAAAAAGTCCTGCTTTTCAGTCTCATTTGTTTCCCACAAGAGTGGAAAAATCACTAATTATATATTGAGTGTTAAGACAAATCAGGGCAATTCAGGACAATTTAAACTCCCCCAAGAGGGAATTTGACCAAGGGTTGTCCTGGACAGCCATGTAGTAATTTAACTGAAATCTGATTGTTCGAGCTACTGAATCAATATACATCACCAACAATTTCAGGAGACCACTTTTCTTCAGAAAAAAATAATTCATTAGCACTTGAGAAACAGAAAGGTTCTCCTCAAGATGATTCAGTTTCATTTTAATGCTGTTTAACTTTGGCAGAAAATATATAAACTTTCAATAATTCTGTAAAAAAAAAAAAAAAAAAAAAACTATACCAGCAGACTTCCTGAAGTCATTAATGAGAAGAAGTGAAATAATCTTTAGGAGAAAATCTAAATCAGGCAAGATTCAGTGAAAAAAAGCAAAAACGCATGATGTAAAGTGTGGGGTCTCTTGCAGGGATTAGACCTTATGCAATGGCGGGGGTAATGGAGCAGTCCATGAAAAGCTGCTGTTTCTGCATCTAGTATTGATCCAGAAGTAACCATAGGTCACCCGGCTGGAATTGAGGTGAACAAGAGTGTAAGCAAACATTAACTGGAGGCTGTATCTCTCACTACCTCCAGCTTCACTGTCATGGGTAACTTTCAGGAGAAGCTATCTTTGCCATGACATTCACATGTATTTGCTCCATAGAACTCTAAGGAGGGAGCCTGTCAAGAGCAGAATAAGCTGCATATCCAGGCACTGCCCTGTGTTGACAAGGTGAACCAGAAGAGCAGTGACAACCTGCCTAACCCTCTACAGCAGAGAAAAAACTATACAGCTGCTCCTTTACTTCTGACTTCTAATCTCATGCAACTTTCTCTTGTGGCCAATCCTAACCTGGAACCACACAGGGAAGTACATTGGGATGAATGATACAAAGCTACCACAAATATCCTACTTGCAAATGGAAGAGCAAATAAATACACATGGATAAGCATTTCCCACCATGAAACAAGTGGGTGATAGTATGAAAGACTGGCAGCAGCCTTGGGATTATAGATGTCAGAGAATAGAATTCTAGAGGATGATAAAGATAAAATAACAAGGAAGTCCTCTTCAGGGAACTCTCTATGGAAAAGAATGTAAATTATGGAATAGGCCATGGACATCATGTTCAAATTGGCAGTCAAGTCTATGATTAGAATTGGGCAACTATGGGGGCTGGTGGCTAATTCCTTAGAGACCATGTTTCTTCTGCCTTATAAATGTGGGAATGAAAAACTTGTTTGGAAGACCAACCAAGCTAGAGATTGAAAGATTAACAAGTTAAAAGGACATAAAATAATTTCTATAGAATTTGAGAAGGCATTTCATAAAATTCAGCATCCATTCATGATTTAAAATGAACTATTAATAAAATAAGAACTGATTAATTTATTTACTTATTATAGTATTATATAATTAAAAAGTCAGTATTGTGATTTTTGGAAAAATGTGAGAAGTATCTCCTTAAAATTAAGACAGAGAAGGATAGTTTTTATTACTATTATTATTTAATTTTTTAAAAAATTTTAGCCAAAACAATTAGAGAAATAAATCAAAGGCCAAAATTGGAAAGGAGTCAAATTGCCATTATTCATGAATAATTTGTTTTTACTAGAAAAAACACATTGTTCATTTTAACAAGACTTTTTTTTTTTTCTTTTTTTTTTTTTTGTGGTGGTACTGGGAATTGAACCCAGGTCCTTGTGCATGCTAAACAAGCACTCTACCAACTGAGCTATATTCACAGCCCCTCATTACTCATTTTAGAAAACCCTAAAACCTGTTTCAAACAATTGGAAATTTCAGTATATTTCCATGTATAATATCAATATACAGAAAAAAGCTTTCATGAAAATAAACAACTACCAGTTATACTGAAGAAGAGCCTAATTATAATATCCACAAAGACAACAAAATGAAATGCCTAGAAATAAACTTAATAAGGAATATCCAAAATTTATGTAAAGAAAAAATTAAAGGATCTTGAGAGCCAAAAGAAATATATACCATATCTGTGGATAGAATAGCTCAATATCATAAAAATGCTGGTTCTTCCTCAATTGATCTAGGTATTTAATAGAATCTTAGTGAAAATTCCATGTATTTTGGGGAGATATATATAAGTTGAATTTAAAGTTCATATGTAAAAATTAATAAGTAAGAAAATACAATAAAGTTCTGAAATATAAGAGTTACGAAGGAGACCATCCTTATTAAACATTAAGATATTGTACAAGTATGATGATTAAAAGTATTACAGGTAATAGGGATCAATCCAACCCATGAGACTTTTCAGAAGTAGATCTAACTAAGTATCCATGAGAATTTAGGATACAATAAAGATAGCATTTCAAATCAGTGTGGAAAACATGGATCAACAAATAAAAGTTACTGGAAGTACTGGATATTATCCTTAAAAATGTGGTTTTGTTCTTTACCTCATATTCACAAATATAAATAAATATGAATGTACACTGTTAAAATACAACACACACGTATATAAATCAACAGCATACAAATATAAATATAAACTTAAGTGTTAGTCAGTTTTTGCATCACTGTGATCAAAATACCTGACAAGAACAATATAGAGGAGAAAAAGTTTATTTTGGTTCATGATTTCAGAGATATCAGTCCATATTAGGATGGCTCCATTGCTCTGGCTTGAGGTGAGGCAGAACATCATGGTGGAAGGGTATATCAGAGACAAGTTGCTCAGCTCACGGCATTTGGAAAACAGAGATAGAGAAAGAGAGCAAGGAAGGAGCCAGGGGGAAGATAAACCCTTACAAGGCACACCCTCAGTGACCTACTTCCTCCAACTAGTCCCACCTCCCAGCAGTCCATTCCATTAATCAAATGGATTAATTCACAAAGGAGGTCAGAGCCTTCATGATCCAATCATTGCTTAAAAACCCCACCTCTGAACCTTACTGCATTGGGGACCATGTTTTGAACTTTTGGGGAAGAACATTCCAGATCAAACCATAAAAATGAGCATGTACTAAACTTTTAAAACCAAACCTTGATATCATAAAAGTACTGGAAAAATATAGAAGCCTTTAAAATAATTTTATAGTGCATAAAGCCATTCTAAGTAATACACTACTTTTAAAAGATTGGTAAGTGCAAAAACATTTTCATGGTAAGAAAATATCCTAAGCAAAATCAAGAGACAAAAGATAACATTAAAAGACCAATGTCTCTAACATAAAATAGCTTCCATATGACAAAAATTAAAAGATAAAATCACTTGAAAAATGAGCAAAGAATACTGAATCAGTCAGTTCTTTCCACAGTAATGCTGGGTAACAAACAATTCGTAAAGTCAATAGCATCAAAAAGTAAGTATTTATTTCACATTCTTTACTCTGTAGTTTCCCTGGGATAGATATACTTTAGGCTGCAGGTCTAGATGTTGACTGGGATAGCTCAGCTCTCTGCATTTAGCAGTCCTCTGGGAAGAGTGGGTTCCTTGAGATATACTATTCTCATAATGATAGCAAGAGGGAAAATCCAACCACACAGGGACATTGTCAAGCTTTTTCTTATGTCACATTGGGTAAGATAACATTTTATTAGCCAAAGCAAGTTACACAGCTAAATCAACATCAAAGGTACAGGGAAACTGGGCTCAGTGGCACACACCTGTAATCTCAGTGGCTCAGGAGGCTGAGACAGGAGGATTGCAAGTTCAAAGCCAGCCTCAGCAAAAGTGAGGTGCTAAGCAACTCAGTGAGACCCTGTCTCTAAATAAAATAAAATATAGGGCTGGGGATGTGGCTCAGTGGTTGAGTGCCCCTGAGTTCAATCCTTGTTACCCACCCCCCCAAAAAAAGAAAAGAATAAAAAAGGAGCAGGTGAATATTCATCTCTTCTACTGGGAAGAGGAAGGAAGTGAGTATTGGCAGAACAATAAACTATTATAGACACACAGTTCATAGAAAGCAAAAGCAAATGTCCTTTAAATATATTTTTAAAAAGATGCTTCACTTTTATTCATAATACAGGAAACACAAAATACTGGAGATAATATTTTTCACATATCATCTTGGTAAAGATAAACATGGGGGGCTGGGGTTGTGGCTCAATGATAGAGTGCTTGCCTAACACGTGTAAGGCCCTGGGTTTGATCCTCAGCACCACATAAAAATAAATAAATAAATAAATAGAATAAAGGTATAACAAAAAACAAAATGTTCATGAAGCAATTCTCCCTTAAAAAAAAAAAAAGAAAATTTGGTTTGATAATACACTATGTTAGTGATGATATGGGAAAAATAGGAATACCTTTTTTTTTTTTTTTTTGGTAGTACGGGGTGCTTAACCACTGAGCAACATTCCCAGACCTTTTTTATGTTTCATTTTAAGACAGGGTCTCACTAAGTTGCTTAGGGCCTTGCTAATTTGCTGAGGTTGGCTTTGAACTTGCAATCCTCCTGCCTCAGCCTCCTGAGCCACTGGGATTATAAGCATGCACCACCATGCCTGTCTATAAGCTAATAATACCTCTAAGGAGAATAATTTAGCAATTATTCTCAAAATTCATACATTATTTGACCTAGGAATTTCAGTTTTAGAAATTTACCTACTGGTATGTGTTTAAAATAACGTTCAGTATTATTCTTGACTGAATTCATTATTGAGGTAGCAAAAGATTGGGCACATCCAATCGGGAAGATTCAAGCCCAGTTACCTCCCATGGAGTCTATTCAGGTCCCAGGAAAATGTAGACAGTCTTTCTCCCCTAATGAAAGGGTAGGCAATTCCCAGTCTTCCTTCTTTGGCAATTGCAGACTGGTCTAGTCTTCTCCTACCTTCAACTTTCCTTAGATCATGTTTGCTCTGCAGGTACTAATTTGGATGCCTCTTGACTCCAAGATACATATGTTGAGTCAAGCTTCCCTTACAACTCTCAGTTTCTCTTGTGGCTTTAGGGCCTGTCACAGCTCTGCCTTTTGAAACTATGCAACCAGTGAATTATGATGCCTGTCTCCCAACCCACTCCCCAGGAAGTACTGCATGCTCTTGTAGCCTCCTTACTTGGAATTTGGTTGAGAAAGGACACTCATTCCCACCCTATGGGCATGAGAGAGGAAATGACACAAAAACCTTCATTACTTTGAATTTCCTAATGGATCTCTCTAATATTCTCAAGCTCCTATAGAACTAGTATTACCTCCTCTTTGAAAGTATTTCTAAAATCAGGGCCTTTGTCATGTACATGCTCAGTCTTGGGCATAACCAAAGCTCTCAACAGGAGAAGTCCTATGTCCTATCCTGTTAGAAAGGTATACAAGTGTATGATATTGAACAGCTATTACCAAATGGCTGGGTCCTGCTATCTGGGAGCATTTTCTTTTCATCCAAATTGTTTGGAATTTGGGGCAGTTGCTAATCCAAATTGAGGGATATTCATGTCCATTAACCTGTAAGATTTTCAAAGTCCACCTAGACTCAAATTCTATTTTATATAGAAACACAAAGTATTTTGTTTTGTTTTTTGCACATGAAAATGGATGAAATTACTGCTTAAAATGAGGAAATATTGTACTGGATCTTATTTTATTTTATTTTAGTTGTTGAATATCTCAGAAAAATCCCATTACCGATGACATCACTGTTCCTGGCACTTGGATAGCCAATAAACACATCTCACTTGTAAGGGTCTCATTCACAGTAATTTTAGGTATATATACAACTATTTATTGAACATTTATTGAAAAATGTCAAATATGAAGAAAAATACCACGAGTATCCTGTTGGACATTGTCTTATTTCTCTTAAATTTTTCAAAAGTGAGTGTAAGGGCTGGGGATGTAGCTCAGTGGTAGAGCACTTGCCTAGCATGCACAAGGCCCTGGGTTGAATCACCAGTACCAAAAAAAAAAAAAAAAAAAAAAAAAAAATGCAAGAATCTACTTTGTTGTGTCTTCTAGTACATTCATGACCACTATTTACATATTTAAAAACCATTATTTTATTATTTGTTACTTTAAAATTTCTCTTATATCATAGGACAGTATATTATATTTATATTTTTATTTATCTGAACACAGAAGTTATATTTTCTGTAAATTTTATTTCAGGATAGTTAAGAAGAGATTAGAAATCACTCATCATATCAAATAGCATTTGGTTCAGATAGCATTGGAATAGACTAACATAAAAGACTGTCCAGAAGAACACGTCAAGGCAATGATGATGTGCTTTGTGAGAGGACCGTGTTTGGGAGGCTATGGTAAAGGTAGTCTTACTTCTTATATTTTATCTTCCAAAATAGTGTGTGTGTGTGTGTGTGTGTGTGTGTATACATAGATATAAGTATACATATATATGCATATATTACCTGTTCACACAGATAAAAAGAATTATAAAGAAAAGGATTACCTACTACCAAAAGGAAGGTATGCATGGCAAATTTTGTTGCTTCTATTTGCTGTAGATAATGAATATGCAACTGATCACTTTTCTTTTATCCTCTTTATAAATGGTATACTACCCCAAAAAAAAAAAAAAGGTTCAGGAAAGTGACTGAAGCAGATGCACCCAACAGAAGTGCTTGCTAAAGATGACAAAAGACTACAAAGGTCGTCATGCATGGTTGTGCACACTTGTAGTTCCAGCTACTTTGGAAACTTAGGCATTTGTATCACTTAAGCCCAGGAGTCTGAGGCCAGTCTAAGCAACATAGTGAGACTATACCTCAAAAAAAAAAAAAAAAAAAGTTGATCCTTGAATTTTCCAATATGCAAATTCTTGGACCTAGAAAGATCTCTGACAGAATAATTCTTCACAGTGAGCATTCAGTTAACTCTGAGTCCCTGCTCAGACTTGAACTTTGCCTGTAATAGGTGAAAATATTTACTATATGGCTTTTTATAGAAGAGTTTTGCTGACTCTTGTTCTAGATATTGGGGAAACATTAGAAAACAAAACACTCAAGCAAAGCAAAATAAACAAAAACTCCTCGTCCTTCATGGAACATATATACCAATGGATTCTAGCAATTCAAATCATACCAATAGGATGGGAGCCAGACATTAAACAAAGAAAAAGCTAAATGAAAAAACCTACATATTCTTACAAAGTCTGAGAAACTAATATAAAACTTGTTTAATATTCTAAGTATTTACCACTTTGCAGCGAAAAAGTATCTGATCAATTTTCTAATTGCTGTCAGTCCTTAAGGCAACACCGCCTTTCCATGATTAATCTCTGTGAAATAATTAATTACCTCCTATCAAAGGCCTACTTACATTGATGTCATTTGTCTTATCCTAATCTCTTATGTTGATTTCAGTAATACATCCTAAATTTCAAGTTTGTCATCTATTAACTTTAAAAAGGTTCTCCTGAGTTTCTTTCCTCAATGGGAAAAAAAAAATCAAGGCACTTATATATGCATGATGTTTAAGGCAATAAAATTTAAATATTTTTTCCATTTTGATCTCACAGATTAGATTTAATCTATGAGCAAGTTTTCTCAATCATAGCACTATTGACATTTTGAATTAGATCATTCTTTGCTGCAGGGGACTGTTCTGTGCATTTTTAGTAGCATCTACTAACTAGATGCCAGTAGCACCTTCCAGTTACAACAAATAAGTAAGTCTCTAGACATTGCCAAATGTCCTCTGGGTGACAAAATTACAAATTCAGCCTTTCGTATCTTTCTATCGCTTTTTTATCTTCATAGTTTTCTTAAAGATTCAATCATAGCCTTTGGCATTAGATATTTCCAAGAAAGTAATTTGAGTTCTTCAACTAATGAGTATAGTTTGAAAGGCTGTCCAAGAAAAACCTTTTCACGAGTAACATAAAACTACATCACTTCACAGAAGCGACCAAAGACAAGGTTACGTCTGCACCAGGCACTTACTGAACCGACAAGTGCAAACTAAGTAAGTTATTTTATTATTACCTATGTTGTCAACCTCAAAAAAAAAAAAACCTTTGTGTATTTAAGGGCATTATACTAAAGTTATTTTCTGTTAACTGTAGTGGAAAACATTTTCAGAATGGTGTCATAAGGACCTCTGAAAATTCACTTCTACATAAAAGGCTTGAGCAAAACTACAAGCTAACTAGGTCTAACACACAGCTATAAAACACCTCAGCCAACAAGAGCAGAAAATATTTATGTCAAGTGAACATGGAACACTGCCTAGGACACACCACATGTTGGAACACAAAATAGTACCTTAATAAATTTGAAAGAATAGAAATCATCCAGAGTATATTCTCCAATCACAATGTAAAGAAATTGGAAATCAACAAAAGGAAATTTAGGAAATTCACAAATATGTGGAAATTAAACAACATACTCCTATATAGCCAATAGGTCAAAGAAAACAAATCACAATGAAAATTACAAAATACTTTGAGATGAATGAGAATGAAAATATAGCACTCCCAAAAACTTAAGAAATATGGCTAAAACAGTACTCAGAGGAAATTTGAGTTGTAAATTATTATATTAGGAAAGAAGTGAGATCTCAAATTAATAATTGAATTTTCCAACTTAAGAAACTAGCAAAAGCAGAACAAATTAACTCAAAGCAAGCAGAAGGAAGGAAATAATAAAGATTAGAGCAGAAATACATGAAATCAAAAATAGAAAAACAACAAATCAATGGAACTGAAGATGGGTTGTTTGAAAAGATCAATAAAGCTGAAAAGCCTTTAGCTAAGCTAATCAAAAGAAGAGAGAACACTCAAATAACTAATATCAGGAATGAAACAGGAGACATCATCACCAACCTTTCAGAAATAAGAATTACAGATGCTCCTTGACTTATGATAGGGTTACGCCCTAATAAACCCATCATAAGTTGAAATATCATAAGTGAAAAATACCTTTAATGCATTTGGCCTACCAAGCATCCTAGTTTAGCAGCCAGAAGGAGTGGTTGGGAGGTGACGCCAGCGAGCCATTAAGATGATGATAATTAAGTTAAGCTATGTATAATTATTAAGATAATGACTGATTGCTGTAACTGGATGATGCTGGATTGGGGCAAGCTGTGTATTCAGTTGTGTATGTGGACCTCTGCTGTCCTGCAGTGGGGCGAATCCTGCTACCTCGGGTGCCCGCTACTTTTGAGTTCCCGTTGAGTTCTCTCGGAGTTTCCAGGGAGTTCTAGAGAGTTTCCGTTGGGTTCGGGCAATAAAGTAGTTCCTCTTTGAACCTAAAAAAAAAAAGATGACCAAAGACCCCAAATTGATCTACAGATTCAATGCAATCTCTGCCAAAATTTTAATTGCTTCCTTTGAAGAAATCAACAGGGTGATTGTGAAATTCATTCAGAAGTACAAGGGACTCAGAATAGACAAAAACAATCTTGAAAAAGAACAAAGAATTATCTTTCTGTGACTTACCTTTTCATATAAATAACCCATTTTTCTATTTCCCTCTTCCTTTTCTTATTGATTTGAATAATTTTCTTGTATACTGTGGGTATTAATTATAATTTTTGATGTCACAAAATCTTCCATTAAGCCAATCAGATTAATTTTACATGTGGTGACTTTCATGCCAAAAGTCTTTAGTGTTCAGCTAAACAAATAATAGCTTGTCTTTCAACTAGATAATAATTAATTTTATAAATGATTGAAAAAAAAATCCACTTACCAGTAGAAAATCATGTGGAAAGAGTGTGACATTCAGATTTTCCAAGTGAAAAAGTCTAATCCACATTTCCTGAAACTAATTGTAAGCTACCTTTGGTTTTTGTGAATTCAACACCTTATCTTCTCGAAGTATGTCTCAAACAGCCCCTATCATTTTATAGGTTCCTTGAGATTTAGTTTTACTCTTGTTTATACAAAATGATTATTTCTTTCAATCATTAATTAAACTTTACTGACATTTTAATAATTTATTGGCTCACCATTATCTCACAAATCTTTTTTTTTAAGAGTGAGAGATTGGGAGAGAGAGAATTTTAATATTTATTTTTTAGTATTTGGCGGACACAACATCTTTGTTTGTATGTGGTGCTGAGGATCGAACCCGGGCCACACGCATGCCAGGCGAGCGCGCTACCGCTTGAGCCACATCCCCAGCCCTATTTCACAAACCTTAAGTATTCCCTCTGTGCTCATTTCTCAATAGTGTACATGCTTGAATATTTCTTTCAACAAGGGTCTGTATGAACATTTCAGCCTTTGTAAATTGGAAAATATTTGTATTCTTCCTCACTCTTGAATAAGACTTTATGTGCACATAAATTTCTAGTTTGAATATGCTACTCCATTGTCTCTTTTCCTAATTTTCCTTTATATCTGTCCTTTCTATTGGGTAGTTTTTCAGATATTTTCTCTTTACCCTTACTGCTCTTCATTCCCACTATAATCTGTCTAAAACTGGACATAATTTTATTTATCCTGCTCAGTCTCAAAGTGTGCTTTGGTCTGAAGACTCATGTCTTCCAACAATTATGGAAAACTTTTATCAATATTTGCTTAAATATTGCTTCTTTAATTCCCTGCTCTTTTTTCCCTGTGGAATTCACTAATGCATATGTATTTTTTAACCTATCTCCATTACTCTTATCCTTTTATATTTTGTAGTAGTATCTTTGTGCTGTATTCTGGATGGATTCTTCAACGCTGTTTTTCCATTCACAAATTCTTTATTAAAATGTTTTCTGTTTATTCTACCTGCTGTCTTTAACTCCAGTAACTACATTTTTCATTGTTTTGTTTTCTTACCTACCCTCCCTTATTATTTTATACTTTCTTGTTCTTTTATGAAAATCATTCTTTTCAAGCTATCATCTGAGGCATATTTATGATCAAGCCCTTTTAAGCTTTTTAAAATTACTTTAATTTCATCTTGAGTAAATTTCATGGTTTGCTGATTTCATCAGTTGCCTTTCTTAGCACATAATATCTTCACTTTCTTTGGAATTTTAGTTTGCAAGTTGTTTTGAGTCTTCAATGGAGTTTTCTCTTCTCCTTCAGATTTTTTGTTTGTTTGTTTTATTTGCAAGTTTGTTTTATTTTAGAGCTGGAGTCTCACTATATTGTCCAACATGGCCTTCAACTTCTGGGTTCAAGCATCATCCTGCCTCAGCCTCTAGAGTAGCTAGAACCATAGTCATGAGTCACTGTGCCTACTTATCAACAGGTTTTTAATAATTTACCTCTGGGCTGATGATACAGTATCAGGAATTATTTGGAGGTTCCAGGTGTAGCTTTGTGGTGATATCAGGGATACCATAGATCTTGTCACCAAGCTTGTGTATACCTTGGCCCCATTCTCGTATCAAGACTGCCTATGTCCCATGTCCACCTATGAGCCACAACCCCAGGTGGCAGTAAGCAGCAGATCTTTAACCTGGCTTTCATCCTTTACTTTTTCCTCCTGCCTTTCTAGGCAAGCAAGCAGGAGATCACATTTGGGTCCCATTTAAAAAAAAAAAATAAATACTAATAAAAAAATTCTCTCTCTCTCACTTTCACTCTCTCTTTAAAAAAAAAAAAAAGACAGAAAAGCAGACAGTGTATCTAGTTGGAGGAACTTTAGGTTAAGCCTTTAAAGCCCAAGAAGGAATTTTTACTTGAAAGTGAATCTAACTGATTTTATGTTGGGTTATTTGGCTACAAATGACCCAGAAAGATTTTAACTACAAGTGCTTTTCTCTGGGGGATACATCAAGGATTCAATAAATGAACCTACTTTACAAGAAGATCAGAGCATTCCCAGGACCAGAGGAATGAAGGAGGGATAGAGACGGGGGTAGAGAAACTAAGAGAGGAAAAGAGACAGGAAAAATAAGGTTTGGAGATTGGGGCAGAAAGAGGAAAAGAGGGCTGGGGTTGTGGCTAGTGGTAGAGCACTTGCCTAGCATGTGCAAGGACCTATGTTCAATCCTCAGCACCACATAAAAATAAATAAATAAAGGTATTGACAACTACAACTAAAAAATAAATATTTTTTTAAAAAGAAAGAAAGAGGGGAAGGGAGGAAGGGCAAAAGCAGACAGAGGCGGAGATTAGTCAGGGTGGGGGAAGAAAAAGCCAACAGGAAAAAATAGACCCTGAAAGAGACAGAGGCAGAGGTACAAGAGAAAAGCTTGGAAAATATACTGTCATTCTATAGAAAGGATTCAATTTTCATGCTTTTAAGAAAGAAAACATGGCCACAATCATATGAGTACCCTATTTGCTAAGTCTATACAGGGGATGACCCAGAGGGAGGAAGTAGTAAAAATGACTGATCTTGCTTTCAGTGAAATGACCCCTTCCAAGCCTGAACCGGAAGCCTGCTCACCAGCAGCTGTTGCTCAGCACAGACAAGGAGTGCTCCCACTGCCTCTGGTCACTTCTAACAGCCAGGCTGATTTGATAGTCTCTTCAATAACCCATTCATCCACAGCCTTCTATTTCTTTTCATCCTGAGTAGCACTAATTGCCCTTCGGCTGAGAGCATGCGTAAGCCATTGATTGATGACACTGCGGAGTTTTCCAAGTCAGCAGCAGCAGCAGCAGCAGCAGCAGCATGTCTTGGGTGTCTTGGCCTCCCTCCCTACTTGGCTAGTAAGGTGACTCAGGACCAGTGACGGCAGGAAAGTGAGCCCTCATCAGCCAAACTAGTGGCTGGGCTAATAGAATGAACCACACAAGATTAACCCCATCTTAATGACAGATTCTTCCCTTTGAAACAGCCTGCTAAGCTATCAGTGGGAGGCCATATATTTGCTTCTCCAAGTCTGCCTTCATTTATCCAACCTTATCTTTGCTTGGGTTTCCCCAGAAGCCGAATCTGAAAAAAGGATACGAAGTCAAGTAGTCTATTTGGGAATTGGGAAATGTGAAAAGGCAGCCAATAGAGGATGAATTATCCAGCCAGCTTCCACTGTGGACAACTAGATCCTAATCCTATGGGGAAACTCAGAAATGGTGTAAAACCTATGCCTTGAGGCTTTTTAACCCAGAGCCTGAGGGATATGTGAGGCTCCAACATTGCTTGCCCCAAAGCCTGAGAGTAGATGTGAAGGCTTGTATCATTTACTGAGCTCATCTAAGATCAGCTTTCCACTTTTGAAGTTTCATAACATGAGCCATTTACAAATAGTTCTGCAACGTGCATTGTTGCTATACCTGAATTAGTCACAGAACTTAGATTCAATGTCAATTCTTTACGTGATACACAATTAGCCAGGAAGAGATGTTTAACCTCCACTGAGTTTTATATTTTCTTGATCTGTCAAGTGGGGATAATAAGGCTCAACCAGCACCCCCCCCCACACACACACACAAATGAGGTGAGGCTCAGAATCACAATATAATAATATGTATTAGGCATCAGTAAACCTTTCCTATCAAGGACCAGAGAGAAAACATGTTAGGTTTTGCAGGTTATGTGGTCCCTGTCGCAGTTACTCGCTTGTGCTGTTGCAACAGAAGTACAGTCTAGACAATAGGTAAACACACTGGCATGGCTGTGTTCCAGCAAAATTTGATTTACAAAATGAGCTATGGTTTGCCAACTTGTCATAAACACAAAAGATCTTTGTAAATTCTAGTGCTACACACATTCCCAGTATCATCTATCCCTCACTCAATAAGCCATTGGATTCACTATCCCTGTTGTTTAGGGGTAAGAATTCAGAGTTTTCTCCTTCATATAGCACATGTTCACTGTCCAAAACTGACTTACTTGACTTGTTACAATGAGAGGGGATTAACATGATGGAGAAATCATAGGGCACCTCAAAAGACTTGTAGTAGGTTATTTGTGGGAAGGCTCTAGATAAGGCAAAGGGGAAAAGAGGAGGGAAGCATAGGGGTAGTAGGAAAAACAGTGGAATGCGATGGTCATCCTTGCCCTAAGTACCTGTATGAAGACACAAAGGATATGACTCTACTTTGTGTACAACCAGAGATATGAAAAATTACATATGTGTAATATGAATTGTAGTGCATTATGTTGTCATACATAACAAATTAAAATTAATTTTTTTTAAAAAAAAACCACCAATACCATATTTTCCTGCCTTGGTTTTCTATTTCCTCATAACATAGAAATGATTTTCATCCGTAAGATGGTGCTCCACAGCCTGTGCTCTAATTAGGAGACTAAGGAATGAGAAGTAGGCATCAGTGTAAGCTGAAATCTGAAAGGCAACAGTCCAAAGGTCACACAATAGCACACACAGCAGTAATCAATAAAGAAAGTGCACATTAATCTTTGTCATAGCAGTGATTATAGCCAAATGGTAAAGGAGAATTCAGAAAATTACTTGGAACAGTTCTCAGAATTTGTATCTTGGCTTTGGAAACCTTTCTAACTAGCATTTCCCTTGGGTAGTAGAGGGCACCTTCTTCTTTCCTTTTATCTGGGCTCTGCCTTCTCTCCTGCCCTTTTATTTTGACTGACAGTTACCTCCCCAGAAGCCACACTGACTGGTTTCCTATGATCCAAAAGCTTCCAAATGCCTTTCTGTGATAGATGATAAAGCTTTTGACGCAGATACATGTGGTTGATTCTTCCTGGGTTGCTAAGAGCAAGAGTTGCCATCTTGATACCCTCAAAGAGAAATTGAAGCTATCTGCCAGTAGGATTTGGATTTGTCCTTCAGAAAGTATGATTTTTTTCTTCCTGCATGGTTTATCAACTCTGTAGTGTGTTTTTTCTGCAAGGAAAATATTTATTAGAACTGAAAGTTTGTCTGCCTGTTATGATTTCTCTTACCATATATTAATTTACAAGCTCTACAACTTCATATAAATGAAATAATGCAATATGTACTCTCTCTGGTATCTTTTCCTTAACGTAATATTTGTGAGACTCATTCATACTATTTCTTATATCAATAGTTCCTTATTTTTTATTGATGAGTATTATTCTAGTGTATGATTATATCACAATTTGCTTATCTAATCTGTTGATGGATATTTGGGTTATTTCTAACTTAGAGCTATTATAAATAAAATCATTATAGATATTCTTATGCAAGGCTTTTTGTAGACATATCTTTTTAATTCCCTTAAGGGAATATGTAGAAGTAGAAATTTGGGGTCATAGTATAGGCAAATGTTTATAAGAAATTAACAAATTAATTTTCAAAGCAATTTCATTTTACACTCCCACCAGCTATAAGATCTCTGGTTGCTCCATATTTTATTCTGAAAGTTTTTAAAATTCTAGCCATTCTAGTGGGTTTTATAGCATTCAAAATTTTTCTGATTGTCCATATCAATAATAGTGCTGGAGTCAGTTCTTATATTTTTATTGACCAGTGTGTGAAACTAAAAAAGGTGCACATTAAAAAAAAGATACAAAAACAATAATTAGAAAAGACTGATAAATTTGACTTGATTAAAAGTAACTTCTGTTCATCAAAAGACACATTTAAGATAGTAAAAAGGCAAGCTACATAAGAGAAACATTTTATATATACAAAACCCATAACTCCTATCCAGAATATATAAAGAACTCCCACAAATAAATATAAAAAGACCAGTGATTAAATTTAGACATGGACAAAAGACTTAAACAAGAGCTTTACTAAGAGAATATCCACATGGCCTCTTAGCACATGAAATAGTACACAGTTTCCTTAATCGCAAGAAAGAAGAAACTTAGGGCTGGGGTTGTAGCTCAGCAGTAGAGTGCTTGCCTACATAAAAATAAAGATATTGTGTCCAACTACAACTAAAAAATAAATATTAAAAAAAAGAAAGAATGAACTTAAAACATGATGAGATATTAGTACCCAGTGAGCAGAATGGCCAAAATTAAAAAGATTGATAATACTAAGTGATAGAAAGAATGTAGACCACTTGGAATCTTCATATACGTTATTGGTGGGAGTATAAATTGGTAAAGCCACTTTGAAACACTGATGGTAACTAATTAAGCTAAATGAGCTTCTTTTTAAGGTAAACATGGCCTAGCAATTCAACTAGCAGGTGTATAATGGAGAAAAACGACTGCTTGTATATTCCAAAGACATGTATAAGCTTGTTCTTGGAAGCCTTATTTAGAATAGGTCAAACTGGAAACAATCCAAATGCTTATCAGGAGGAGAAAGATATATAAATTGTGATATATTCACATAATAAAGTACAATAATAATGAACTACAACAGCATGCAGTGACATTGGATGGCTGTCACAGACTTAATGATGTGTGAAAAAAAGCCATATCCAAAATAACACTTGCTATATAATTTTCTTTATATGAAGTTCATATACAAGCAAAGATAATTAATATTGATAACTGTCAGAATTCTGATTATCCTTGGGGAGGAGGTATTGACCAAAAAGGGGCATGGGACAACCTTCCAGGGTACTGAAAATATTTTATACCTTAATCTGGCTCATAAAAACCTATCAAGTTATACATATATGATTAGTGCACATTATTGAATGTGGGAGGCCATCTTCGCACGTGATTTGAGTTACCTCCCTGGTTGGGTGAGAGGCGCTTAGGCACAGCTGTGTCAGAGCCTTCCCCATCCTTTCCCAGGTCCGAGGGCTTGTCCGTGCAGAGACATGTCTGCCCACTGCCCTGAAGACCCAATCGTTGCCCCTGACCTTGGGATGCTGCCCCCGTTAACCTTCATTGGATGGGATTTTCCCTGGAATTTTTTGTTCCCCAATAAAAGCTCACTCCCTGGAGTGCTCTCCCTCTCTCGCTAGTCTCTTCTGTAAACCTCCCCACCACGTTAGGTGGCTGGAGGCTGGAGCCGGGAGAAGCCATCTTGGAGCTGGTATTAAAGGTAATGAGAGTCTTGTCTCTTTAATTTAAAACTCCCTAGCAATTACTTATGAACCGGACCTTCTTTCATGAAGCCAGCGCTGGTCTCGTGGCAGAATTGAATACTTCAATATTTTAAAAACGAGTAAATATTAAAACAGACATATTTGAGAATTCAAAAGCTATTAGTAAGGAATTAGTCTCTTAAAACATATAACCTTCTAAATTCTTAAGTGTTATAATTTTCCCCCTCAAAATAACAATTATTCATTTGATTTCTAAATTGAAATAGAAAACACCCTGAATAGATGTTGTCTAGTTTGTAAACCACTGCCCGGAGACCTGGTTCTTGGGATCTTTTCAACATGGCTTATTAGCTCTGATACATCATGACCTCATTTGGGAGGATTAGAAGCTCTTCAATGCCATTAACATTCCAATATTGGATTACAGCCCCCAAATTAACTAATATTTTTCTGGTCACTTGGTTTCACCAATATAAATTTAGAGAAAATTTCATTACAAACCATGCTGATGAGCTGTATCCACAATATCAAGATGCCAAGTCTGAGGGAAAATGGCAACCTACTCAAGCATCCTGGCCAGAACATATGGTTCACAGCATCATGACATGGTGGTCATTGAGGCTCATGTGTGTGTGTGGGGGGGGAGTATTTTCTGTAATCTCACCTAAGGCAGTATGCTTTCCTTTTACAATCAAAATAATTTTGTTTCTGTTGTCTTAAGTTCAAATGGGAACAAAAACAATCTTCAGAATGTGACTCAATTTTGTAGATGTCATTGCCCACACTTTCCTTTCTAGTATATTAATACTAATGAAGAAGAAACACACTGGTCAGAGGATGGAACAGGAAGGAAAAGAAACAGGAACAAAATCTTATTGGAGTGGCAAGAAACCCTTTTAAGGAACTAAAGTGCCAACAAGGGGATTATGATTTATAAATAAATTACAATAACAGTCATATTTAGCAACACAACCATAGTATTCACATGAGGCTAAATAAGTTTTATTTTTCCATAGAGGAAAGACTGAGGGCAAATAAATTTCACATGCATAATGAGGTTTCGAAATGACATTTTAGAAATGTAAATTTTCCTTCTCCTGTCACTGTAGCAGCCAATTCTGTTCATATTATTCATTCAAGTTTACAGTAAATCCTTCCTTTGGAGTAAAGGTGATAGTAAACAAAACAGTTTCCATACATACTCAATAAGCTCAGTATTTATACAGAAGAATATACAATCTAGTAGTGAAGTACTCATTAGCTAGGAACAAATCTTTCTCCATTGGAGAAACACATTCTTGACTTCTGACAGCTGACACGTAGCACTTTCTTCCTTTGGATGCTGGATTAGAGAACACAGTTTTGGTGTGTCTGTGTTGCAAAAATTAAAAGGTGAGTTATTTTCCACGGAAATGACATCCATGTTCCAAAGTTTCCAAATGGAATAGCCAGCCATGTGAAGGCGGTCTCAGCTGTGGTTACTCTGCCATGGGCCTGCTACTTGAGCCCTCTCATATCTGGTGCAATACATACAAGTAAGGCTGCCACTCAGCGAGAGAAATGATGAAGTTGGCCAACTGTTGATTTTAAACAACTGCATTAAAAATTTATTTACAAGGCTGGGGTTGTGGCTCAGTGGTAGAGCACTTGCCCTGCACGCATGTGGCACTGGGTTTGATCCTCAGCACCACATAAAAATAAATAAATGAAAAAAAGATATTGTGTCCAACTACAACTAAAAAAAATATTTTTAAAAAATTTATTTGCGAATGTCCAAATTTCACAGGATTCAGGGGATTTCAAAGGAGAAGAAACCCTATACTCTCCAAAATATCCCTCAAAGCCACAAAAAGTCAATGTGAACTCAGTGAGAGAAGGTTCCTCCTTGAGGCTGTTCAACACTTATTGTGAAATGGGTAAGTATGATTTTAGAAAATGTTTGCCGAACAGGGGATGTGGCTCAAGCGGTAGTGCGCTCACCTGGCATGCGTGTGGCCCAGGTTCGATCCTCAGCACCACATACAAACAAAGATGTTGTGTCCCCCGAATATTAAAAAAGAAAAAAAAAAAAGAATATATTTGCTTTCAACAGGCTTTTTCCTACAAATAATTTTTTTTTTAATTTTTAGTTGTAGGTGTACCGAATACCTTTATTTTATTTTTATGTGGTGCTGAGGATCGAACCCACTGCCTCACCCACCAGAGTGCCAGGCACGTACTCTCCCACTGAGCCACAACTCTACTCTAGCACCCTAAACTTGTTTTTCCTTTTTTTTTTTTTTTTGCGGGAAGTGGGGTGTACCAGGGATTGAACTCAGGGACACTCCACCTGAGGCACATCCCTAGCCCTTTTTTTTGGGGGGGGGGGTGTCAAATACAATGATTTATTAAAAAATAAAACGCAAAAATTATTTTTTTACATATACTTCCAAATTTCAGGCATGGGATCCAAGTAGGTTTCATAGAAAACGCTGTAGCCAGGTATCAAGTCCTTAAGACAAAGTAAACTACTCCACCGCCCCCCGCCCACCCCTGCCGCTCCAACCCCTCCCAGGTTTTGCTACAGAATCAGCAAGTTCACTCCCCCCCCACCAAAAACACAAATTAAAACAAAGCATTTTGCTAGTATAAAAACGACAAGGTCCAAGTAATAATTTTTAAAAAAATAGAGTCCATCAATGACTGTAACACAAAAATGTGAATGTGGGGACAAGCCCATTCTCTCAGAGAGAAACAAGAGAGGTGGCAGGCAAACAGGGGAACTAGCAGCAAGAATTAGCAGCCTTAGAAGTGGCTCCTGAAAGGGCAAAAAGGGAGAAGGCGGGATTTAGGAGTTGACTCCACTTTTGTTGTTGAAAAGATCTACCTCTATAGCCACTCCCAGACATTTTCAATATTTTAGAAGGAGATGCCTCCATAGTCACCCCCACTGTTACATAGCCGCCTCTGTAAGGTTTACTGCCCCAGCTGCTGCCTCGGCCACGCAGCTCTTCATCTGCCCACAGAAAGACTGGTCCCAGCCCTTTTTTGTATTGTATTTAGAGACTGAGTCTCACTGAGTTGCTTAGTGCCACACTTTTGCTGAGGCTGGCTTTGACTCACGATCCTCCTGCCTCAGCCTCTGGAGCCACTGGGATTGCAGGTGTGAGCCACTGCACCCGGCCTAAATTTGTTTTTAACTGATACATAAATAGTTAAAAATTGGGTCTATTAACGAGGTACCACATGATGTTTTGATATACATATACATTGCATAATGTTTAAATTTGGTTACATATATCTTTCTCAAACATTTATCATTTCTTTATGATAAAAACAATCAAAATCTTTTCTTCTCGCTTTCTGAGATATAACATTGTTATCTATAGTCAGCCTACCATGCAATAGCATGCCAGAAATTCTTACTCATATCTGACTATATCTTAGTACCCACTGATCAACCTTTCCCCATCTCTCCTTCCCCACTACCCTTCCCACCCCTTGGTAATCACCATTCGACTCTCAACTTGTGTGAGATCATCTTTCACATTCCACATGAGTGAGATCATGAAGTGCTTATTTAAAAAAAATATTTTTTTTTTGTTGTCAATGGACCTTTATTTTATTTATTTATATGTGGTGCTGAGAATAGAATCCAGTGCCTCACACATGCTAGGCAAGCGCTCTACCACTGAGCCACAACCCCAGTCCAGTAAAGTGCTTATTTTTCTGTGCCTAGCTTATTTCATTTAATGTAATGATCTCTAGTTCCATCCATGTTGTTGCAAATGACAGGATTTCATCCTTTATATGGCCAAATAATATTCCATTGTGTATATATATCCCACATTTTCTTTATACATCATCACTTGATGGATCCTTAGGCTGATTCCACATCTTGGCTATTGTGAATAGTTTTAAAACTATTTTAAACTTGTTTTCATTCTTAGTTTTGGTGACAAGTTCTGAAGTGATATTTGAAAGAGTGTTCATGCAGGACATTGGAGTATAGTGGACATGTTACATATTGTCATAAAATTAGTGGCTTTTAAAGTTTTTAATAATATTTATTTATGCTACATATTATCCAACTCACTAGTGGAGGAATTTGTTATTAACTATCTGGGCTGCCCAAAGGGAACATTTTGCCAGATGGGAATGTAACACTGAAGTAAATGCAGACATATGCTTCCGTCTACTCTCAAGGGTACACGAACCATCACTTTATTATTATTATTATTATTATT